>NC_089735.1:6157659-6309787 GCF_035083965.1 Branchiostoma lanceolatum
CTTTAAGTGTTAGCCTAAAACGTCAAAGCCTGCACGTAAAAGAACTCAACACACTTATCGAGAAGATTAGGGGTGACCCGGCGTGCTTGGCCAAAAGTAAGCTGTAGAAAAGACGCATTACACTATCACTAGGTACTTGAAAAACCATCATGCTTCATTTCAATTTAGGATGACTGCTTTCCTTCTTTGCATTATTTTCTAAAAGATGGCCATATTCTAGAGTCTGGTCCCAAAGTTTTATTCTGATGAACAAACAAACATGGCCATGCATAGATTAGCAGTTTTGGCCAACGTGTGATTTACAGCATGGTGGTAGAATTTTACCTGTGAAAACTCTCTGGTGTACTGTCCCATTCATCATCATAACTCACGTAGAAACAAAAGAACAACAACAAGGACAACAAAGCTGACCTGTCTGTGAACCTGGTCTGTCTGTCAGAACCCGTGTGACGGATGGAAGAACAATGTGGTAACGAGCAGCTAATTATTCAAAGAGCTGAGACTCTTAGCATGTAAATACAAGGTTTGTCAGGAAATGTAGTACAAACCAACACCCTGGTGGGAAACATAATGTTAGCTCCATCTTTCACACCTTTTACATTGTGTATGTGTGAATTCTGTAATGCAAACAACCACCAATGGACTTCAGATGAACTCAGGGATGAACTCTTTGTCATGTTTCTTTAGTCACATTTTAATAGCATAAAAGTTACAAAAACTTACAGAATAAGAAAAAAAATGTTGAATTTTATGTCTTACAGTCAAGCTTGGTGTCTTACCATTTCTAGCTCAAAGTTTTTGAAAAATTGTGCGATCATCAATTATCAGTGCGAAAATCTGTGTGGGATATTTGGATTATGAACAAAGGATCAACAAGAGCCCAACTGGCCAATAGACACATATGGTTCCTTTTTAACTTGCAAGATATTTTTAATGAGACATGTAGCAAAGAGTGGAAATACAGTCTCATACACAAATATGAGAGCTATTCAACGGTCAACAGAAGCGATTTACACATTTGTTTTCAAAGTTCCATTAGGTGCTTACAGTATGTCTGTAGAGGGCAGCAGGGCCCCTGGTCGGTAATCGTAGCTGACCCAGACTCCGACATGGTTGGGCGGACATAAAAGGGGTAAAACTGTCGGCCACGCTAGCCCTGTACCACGAATACTAATGAGACCAAGGGACAAAGGGAGTTACCATAAGGCCGGTAGTATCAAGGATGCAGTTTTGTGTCCCTGCATTCATAGCAGCCCAAGCAATGTTGACATCGTATACATAAATCATTCATCTGAAAGGAAATTTCAGAATGAGCTCAAATTGTGATGAAAACAAATACCTGCTACACTACCTCCATGGTGACTGGAATTTTCCTGTAAGATGATATGAGTGTGTAGATATTATAAACACAGACAAAGCTGCTGTAAAGGTATAAAGGCTGCTATTTAATGAGGTTTACATTGTTGGTTAGGCTGTAGTGCATTTGTTGAAGAGGAACATTCACAGGTGTGTCTAGTAAAGTTGTCTCACCCGGGGGCACACCTGGCTTGATTCTCCAGTTTGGGGACTCAGAAAAGTGCATCCTAACTGTGTTTTGTACATACAACATGAGTCTAGATACTGTTACACCCCACTGAACTGCAGTGAAAGACAAGTAGGATAGTGAGAGTCAAGGGCTTAAGAGGGATTAGTAATGCTAACTGACATGGAATGAATTGCATTAGAACAGGGAGGGGAAGGAAGGTCTTTAGACCACTTTTCTTTTCTGAACTATTTTGCCATGACAAACGAAATTAGGAAGACCAAAAACTAAGCAAAGAGACGCCAAACGGTAGACAATCTGTGCAATGATATGTCCTAAGGTTGTTCTAGGTAAATCTAGAACAAGGCATAATTGATAACAAAAAATTCTATTCAAATTGTCATGATTTGTGAAATACATATCTTCTAGCATGTGGAAACACCAGAAAATATAACTGTTTTTGGTCTTAATTGATCTTTTTAGTTCTGTTAAGTGGTATCAATCTAAATAGACATTTGCATTCATTTCCATGAATTGTGGAGTCATAGGAAATTGAGGAGCCAATTTATATAACGCAAGTGGTAACAGTTTATTCAATCAACTGGATGAATCTGGAAACGGTCAAACGTTTCAGACAGAAAACGCTGCCTCTAATCAGTAACTAAACGAGAAACTGGAGTTACCAGGTTTTAAACCATACTCTGAATTGCGGTTGTCTGAAACATCTGACCACTTACATTACCTATCTTATTACCTGGATGTCTAAGGGCCAATTTACACACAGCGTGTCTAGATATCTGGACTGCAGATATCTGCCAGGTGACAGCTTTTTTCTGTGTCTAAACAGGAATTTTATGGTCTTAATGAGGGTTTTTTTAGATGTCGGGAAAATTTCAGCCGACCACTCTGAAGCATTCGCCCGACAACTCAGCGGGAGTCCCCGACCGCTCCAGCCGGACGTCTAAACAGAATGTGTCGTGTAGTAGATATCTGGAGGTCGGGGTTCACGCTAGTTTGCATATTTGGCGGGCGATAAAGCGGGAAAACTTCTTAGCATCAAGGACCATTTGTTCCCAAACGGACGACGGACTTCTTTCGTGATGCCAGATCGTTCAGTGGATCGGCCCTCCCCCCTCCGCCACGACAAGGGCAGCGAGTAGGAACGCAGCGTTGATTCTGACCGGTCGCTGTCGTCTTCCCCGGTACCTCAAACGCCTCTTACGCTCAACCATTGCTTGCTGCCTCATGTTTAGCCACACGCGAGTCAGATAAAGAAAGAATACCATATTCATCATGACGAAAAACACAGGCGGTTCTCCCGCCATTTTCAAACGCGCGCAAAAGGTTAAATAGGGTCACGAGTGCAATCATCGCGCTGCGTGAGTCCTGCCGTACTTCCTGTCGGTGTGTATAAATGCGTCCAGATATCTAAGGCTCAGATGTCTGCGGATTTTTAGATATCTGAAAAAACTCTGTATAAATTGGGCCTTACCTTCCTCAATGCACTTTATAACCTTCTTAGGCGCGCTTTAGACCTACAATGTTATACAGTCGTGCGATCATCGTCGTAGGCGACGGTTTTCTTTAGACACACGGCCAGGAAATATCACGGGCCCCCCGCGGCGCAGAATTCCATCGATGTGCGCGTGTGACCCAAAGTGACCTCTTGCGCTCAAATTCAAAATGGCGGGGGAACCGCTTGTTTTTGTCAAAAGATGAAGCTTTTACTGACTTTGCAACAACTGTTGCCCTGCAGATGAGACGTTGAGAACGGTGCTCAACAAAGAAAGAGATTGAGGCTGGTACAGAGACGGACGGGATTTAACCCGAGTTCGTGGCCGCCGAGGAATAGGGGCATACTAGAGAAGTAGCCACTGGTAGCAGGGCGTCGCGCCGGAATAACCGGTTTCGGATGAGAAAAATATGTTTCCATTTCTGACTGCATGCATCTTTACAAAGAAAACGATAGAAATTTTCCTTCCCGGACAGGAAACAGCACGCTGTAGGCTTATTAGCATATCACCCACTTCCGTCGCCAGCGACGATTCTTCTTTAGACGAGAAAAACACAGCCACGGGCCCCCCCGCTGAACGTCGTGCGACTGGGTCCGAGGTGGTCGCACGACATTTCGAGGATTTCCCGTTTATTGCCGTCGTACGATTGTTTTGATTGTCTTTAGACGGCCAAAAAATACCGTCGCCGGCGACGTCGCCCACGACGATGATCGCACGACTCTAAAATGTCGTAGGTGTAAAGAGGCCCTTAGACCAATCACTCTCTATACAGCTGAATGGTTGAATGCAGTTTACAGTGCTGAAAGGTTTATGGACTATGACAAATTGCTAAAGTCTGTGTGAGATGCTCCATTAGTACATGGGATTGTGAAACCACTTCTATCTTTGACAATTTATGCCATACTGTACTTGCTAATTAAAGTACAAGACTCTATATATTCAATTTAACAATCAAACATGGTATGGGGCCCAGACTGTCTACATATGTGTGAAATACAAGGATGCTATCCATGTATTCACATTATATTACATGCTCCTTGCTGCTTAATTATGGAAGTTTCAAGGTTGTTGGTTCAGCTTGTAACTTCAAAGTTATTGGTAAATATGGAGCCAGAGTTGTTGCTTCCAGAACAGTCAGACTCCTTCACCTGGGCAAATGACAGAACTTAAGGTGGAGGTGGGTAATAGACCATCGCCTAGAGCAACGGAAAAACACACAGCAGTCACTTCAGAAGTGTGAAGAGGGGTCGTTACCGAGGTTTTTGTCTTGGCGAGTCTGGAGGGAGGTTGGGTAAATGTTTCCCCGAACTGAACCTGTTTGTGTCTTATTGTGAAGCGGGGAAAGTATGTTTGTGTTGCCAACAGGTGTCCTTACGGATGGAGGGGGGATTAGGCAGGTAGCTTTGATATGAAATCCACGGCAGGAACGGATCATTCTTGCAAACTTTGATATCTGCAAGGAATTTTGTTACGTACTTCAGACTTTTGACTGCTTTCAATGTTGTTTGTGACTGATGATCTGGTTCTTGGTTGGCTCCACGGGACTCTGCCACACTGTGCTGAGGTCGTTTTAGATTCAGAAAGCTGCAGCAATACACACACAAGAAAATGAGGGCCAGATTTAAAAACATAGCAGTAGATAAGTTGTGTTTGCTAGAAATGCAACCATGCATTGTGAAAATGCACCTGAAAATCTTTCCAGAACTTTGAAGTAGTAGCTAGACTTGTTGACCTTGAGATTGTTATTGAGAGCTTTGTTTTTTTTTCATTGCATGCTGGGTAAGAATGTTCTGCTGACAATAGAAAATGAAATCTGATCAAATACAGTTGTTGGTTTTAATGGTTCAATGCATGAACAAAGTGGGATCTGGTCAAATAGTTGTTCTTCAATGGTTCAGAGACTGTCCCTAGACAGCCTCAACATGAAGTATGCTGTTTCGCTAATTAGTTTTCCCTAAGCCAATAGTTGGACCACCTCACGATGTGGACTTCTACACATCAGCTCCGTGGAAGGCAAATAGCTGCTTGGTTTGCCGAGTTAACAGGTGACTTATTCTGTTGAAAGGAGGCTAAACGTGGTTGGGGCTCGGTGCACCGAGGTATGTGCAGGTCTGTGCATCGAGGACATCAGTACGGGTGGCTGCACCGTCTTGCTCACTACATGCTGTCGGGAACTTAAAACTGGCACCCTGCCGAATGCAGGCACTTTCAGATAAAGCAATTCTTGAACGCAAATCACAAACATTAAATTCTAAGAAGTTTATAGTTATGTTTTTCTACGTAGAAAGGTTAAGAGTGCCCTTTCTTAGTGTTCTTTCTCACTATTGACTTTTCTACAGAGGTGCTCAACATCCTTGGGAAAGTTATATTGACTCGTAGTTCAAAAGATAATATTGACAACAAGTTCTGAAGGACCAAAGAGGTCTTGTTGGGGATATTGTTAGCCTCTACCAGGCTCCACAGGTTGCTGGAAAGATAGTAGAAATTTGCCAAATAGCCATATGGAATGTTTTCTATCTATTTGACAAATTTGTACTATCTTTCCGGCAACCTGTGGAGCCCGGTAGAGGCTAGGATATTGTCATAGCTGTGAGCCTGTGATTGATATATGAGTTCTGTCATGCCAAGACTCAAAGATGATGATGCAAAGACTCAAAGATGATAATGATAGTACAGTTTTGCAACATTCTTATAACCGCAGTCAGTATTTTGTATGTCAAAAGAAATAGATGCAGTAACTGAGTAACACAAACTTTTCTTACCATAGATCTGCATGTAGAAACAATGTATGACTCAAATGATAATGCAAACTACTGATTTGCAATGCATGAGTGTCGGGATTTTCCTCTAACTTCCATTTGGTTGCCTTTCAAGTAAATATGAATGAAGGTGCTTGAAGATTGTATTTTTGCCTTTCTTCTTTATGAGGCCGTACCATTAAAAAAAAAGGTTTTTAAAACAAGTCAACCACATTTGTTCTAGTCTTGTCGTTACTTTGCTAATTGAATGCATCACAAAGGCTACATTTCCACCTCAGTTTAACTAGATGCCATGTGATATCCAGCTTTTGGTACAGATTATTTAAAAGCAGTGACCTCTGTAGTCTTAAGTTTCTGTTTACTGTGGCTTTTTCGCTTTTACATCTAGAAACTGTTAAAAGATACAGGTGTTGATTACAAATTAGGTGATACTGAGTGGTCCAACAATTCAGAAATCGATGTATAATAGACACACGAATCATATATCAGCTCTGGTGATAATATTTCTAGAGCTGTTTTAGTTGTAACTTGTAGTCAGATGAAGAGCAAGACAGAAAGGCAGCAATAGTTGGCTTGTTTGTTTATTGTTCTTTCCTTCGTTTAATCGCATATTCAGACCGTTGTAGTTCCAAGTGAAGTGGCCACATTGGGCAGCAAGTTTCCTTGCTGCTTCAGTAGCAGGGTATATTTTAACAGGGAGGGGTTCCTAGCACTTCCCCTTTAATATGCTCAAGGCACCTCCCCAAACACGGAACCCCCATTTTACGTCCCTTCTGAACGACGGATGCAGCCCCAACCAAGATGTCCCCAACCCAGGGTTGAACCAGGGTCTCCCAGTTACCAAATAATTGGAATCAGGGGCTCAACTGTGAGGCTGCAATCTTTTTTGCCAAGATCTTATCCTCCCGCACCTTTAGACATTACTTGTGGATTACATTTTGTGTAATGTTTTGCTTAGGTATGTTCACATGCATGCCTGATCCGTTGCTTGGCTCCATGTTTGAAAGGCAAATCGTTCCTCCTCGCTTGATGCATATCACTTTAAATGGCCTGTTGTAAGCCAGCTAACATCAGCTTACTTCCGAACCACCAGCCGTTGGTTGATGTTATTATGTGGACAAAGGCTTCTGTTTCTCAAGCCACTTGCCAGAAAGAGAAGTGAAAGGTCTTTCCCAACCTAGCCACATTAAGTAGAGAAACACCGTATGGTATAAAAACATTCATTGTCGTCTTAAAACTCTGGGTGGGGTCGATCCTGAAAAGAAGAGCTTACCGCATCTATTTCAGTCCAAAGCTAAACCTCCCTTTGGGTTATCTTTTTCTGTAGCCTTCTCTTTAAGTTCCTAAAGGATTGGGAAGACTTTGGCAAACACAGTCTTGCAAAGGTGTTTACCTCTTAGCCTGGGGAGGTCTTTTAGGGACAGCTTTACCACATCTTTTGTTCCTTAGTTGACATGTTTTCAGGATGACTTTTGTAGCTATTTCTGACATGTACAACTGTAGCAAGGTATGGTCTGAGCATGTTGAATGCTCAGGTAAATGAAAGCCATGGTTTTTTAAAAACCATATCTCAGCCCTTCCCTTTACAGGTAATCTGTTCTAATGTTACTGAACAACTAGTGTTCTTACAAATATAGATGGCCCAGCCTAGCAAACACAGTGGTGTGTGCTGGCTGATATCAAAAGCCTGTCTGTTTATCAAGGGTGTAGCAGCCTTAAGAAATTGAGCAGAGCTATCTGTCAGACTTGTCTACCAAAAGAGAACTGTTATCTCTCTCTTGAAACCTGTTTTCTTAAGACCCTAATGATCTAGGCAAGTTTGGCTTGTGTGGTCCATGGAGATACTTACAAGTTTGATGTGTCCATATTAGCTTGAAGGATCACTCCTCCATGTAATTGAATGTCTGTCCTTGTCTGTAAATATTGTTCGGTAGGATGGACTAGAGTTTTAGCTGAATCAATGTATGATAACAGATTCAAATTTTCCACACTATAATGTTAGCTATACCTTGATGAAGGTTAGACATCCAGGTAATGAGATACACTAAAAAATGAGTTACTCAAACCACTGGATATGATTTTCCCAAAACATATCCAGCTACTTGAATAACTCTTTTTTGGCATAATGTTATCTATCTTCTTATGAACACAGACTTTAAAAACATTTTATACTCAGGTATCATTTCCTGCTACTGGCATTTGTATTGAAGAAGTTCTTTTTTCTTGATGCATTAATATTTTCTGTTTTCTTGATGCAGTGATATTTTACTGTTTTCTTGATGCTGTAATATTTTACTGCAACCTTGTTTTAAACCCATTTTCCTTGTATCTACAGGTGATGTTTGTCAGGTACAGCTGGCCCCTGTGTCTCAGTCCCACTTCATCCCTCTCCCTGATGTCCTGTGTCAGACCATCGCTGAGCTCAACAATGGCAAAGGAGTTGCAACACAGGTAAATTAACCCTTAGAATACTGCAGTACCAGCATTTTACCTGTGTTCTATTCCAGGGCTGTCTCCAGCTTTGGATTTTTCTGTCCCACACATTGTTTGGGGGGCTCATGTTGTTTAATTTTCTTTTTAAATCTGTCATTTTAAGCTTATGAAAATTCTTCAACCATTACATGTTGTGAAGTTCATATTCTTTTATGGACAGGGGGAAATTTTTGTCCCTCCTAACAAGCAAATGTCCATCCTGATGTGTAGTGACGAGTCCTGGAGACCCCTGATCACCAGCATGTTATCTGGGTGATTTCCATTAATCCTGCTTTTTTTCAATCTCCTGTTTTCTGCATTTGTATGCTCTATGAGTATATCCATCACCACCCACGTCAAGCCCTGGCAGTAGTTCCTGTCATCTTTGGACTGATTTGCATTGATTTAACCTCTAGGATCAACTGTTGACTTAACAAGTGGGTCTTTGGGAGCCACATTCTGTACACTTCAAAAGGCAGGAAATGTCTCCATGTTCAGCACTTGGGATTAGCCAAAGTGGTCCTTAGGAGGGAAATGGGGATTTTTCTCTGCAGCTGTGGCCGATATAGCAGGCGTTTCTGGTGGGGACGGTTCAAAAGATTCCGGAGGCACATGATTGCCATAAAGAACTTGTTATATTATTGTTTGTTAAGTTTTCAGAGCAAGTTCAACTGAAATGACATTGGGTTATAACAGGGTTTATCAGTCATTTGCAATTTGTTTTCACGGCCACGTGAGAGGTGGAAAATAAATGATTTTACTGTTTGAAAAAACTTTTAAAAGTCCAACCTCTTTGCTTGTCTTTGGTGTTACAGAAATTCAAAACTATCAACATCATTTGTTAGAGATAAATTTTAGCTTTTAAATTGGAAGTTTACAGTCTCAGAGTAAAAGGTTATGGTCTCAGCGTAAGGAAAGAAGCTTGTATACACCAGGATTTGTTCTGGTGGATCAAGTCAAGAGGCATTTTGTGTTGGGTTCAAAGCGTTGTTAAGGCCTTTGATGTCACATTGCAAGTCACATGACTACTGCAAGGCTCGTGTGATCCTTTCTTCTTGCTGAAGACAAATGTTAGAAGTCAACCCTGGATTTACAGAATCTGATGTACCCAGAGGGGATGGCATTGAGTAACACTCCAGACATGGTGTTGGAAGGTTTCTTACAGAAAGTAGAAAATAGAATCATTACAGTTGATAAAAGAAAAGGTTTATTAAGAATGTTCAAAAGAGTGTGTTTTAGATTGGAGAGACAATGTTTTCTCAACAGAAAAGGGTATAACACAACATTGTGATGAGAATGGGGAAAAAGCCTTCAAAACAACAGAAGAAATAATGTTGAGTAGTTGTTTTCGGCTTGTTTGTTTGTTTGTCTGTTTGTTTGTCTTGGTGTGTTTTCAATTCTGTCCTGCTGGTCTGGGTTCAAGTTTGTTCCTGAGCTGAGTTGTGACTGGAGACTGGAATAATGGGAAGGTTGAGCTGGCCTGCATCCTTTGTTAGGCTGGCTAGCATGGAGTCCAGCCTTGTCAGCATGTAATGTGTGAAATATACATGGTTGTGTTACTTATATCTTGTCAAGAAATTTGCTAAAACTCAGGGCGGTACGAGATTGAGCTCTTTGATTTCTTCTGTTTTTTGTTGTGATTTTTGATTATCCATATTTACTACTGTGTTGTTGTTGTTGACAGGACAAAATAGCGGAGTACCTTCAGCAGAAGTTCAGCGGTGTGCCCCTGCCTGACCAGGACGTCCTGCATGAACTACTGGGAGAACTGATCAAGGAGAGGAAGGTTTGTTTGTTTGTTTGTTTGCTGCCCATAACTGGTAAACTGCCTTTGGGCATCTCACACCTGTGTTGTACAATAGACCAGACAGATAGTTTTGATTCACTCACACCGAGATGAACCGCAACTCTTTTCGTTTGGTAGTTTCTCTAACATACCTGGGTTACTGTTTACACCACTCCACCGAGCATTCTGTGCAGTCTATTTAGGATATCAGGTTTTCCAGTATATCAACAAACACAAAAGATGATTTTAAGTGTTGACTATTTCCCTTGATACCTCCTCTTAACAAAATTACGAGTGATTAACAGCAACCATCGTCTTTCTTATATGATAGCTAGAAGGTTAATTAGGTGATAATGGGTACCACTGGGACACTTCATTAACAAATTAACAACAGAGGACAATTTGTTCCATTGTCTTGTGATGGCTGTTGTAGAGAAGGAGTAAACAATAGACTAGTTTCTGGTATTTGTATGCAATGTTTTCAGTTGTCATTCTCTACATAATATTTTCACTAATAATGTTTCTGTTGTCAATTTCTTTTTTCACGTTTAAAAAATACTCATGTACATTTCATACCTTTGAAATTGCAAAGACAAAGCATAGTTTTATCTTTGTGCAGATTTGTTTTGCAAAATAAATACAATGCAATTTTATCTATATATAAAGTATGTTTCTTCTACATGTGTGCATAATCTTTAAAGTAGGTCATCTGCAACTCTTTTCCTTCTTTCCCAGGTATACCACAATGGGGAAGAGTACCGTATCGTCACCCCAGAGACGTACACAGCCACCAGCCCTCCCACCCCCTACCCTACCCTGCCCCCAGCCCCCCCACAGTCTTCTATCCCCAGCCCTCCCGAGGCCAGGAACCCCATGTACTTCCCCCCTCCCACAGAGAAGGTTGTGCCCATGTTGGCTGTGCCAGCGGAAGGTCAGGAGGAGTCCAGCAGAAAGGCAGGATCAGCTCAGACAAGGAGCCACTCAGGTGAGGCACATGTCTTTTTTGTTTGTTTGTGAGTTGAGGCATAACGCACCTGGTCCTGTATTGTACAGCAAGTACAAGCAGCATTAGACCAGGTTTGATCCACTCATATCGAGATGGACCCCTACTCTTTCAATAAGTGTGGTGGGTTCTCCTTCCCCTCAAAAACATATTTTGATACAAATCAATAACATTGAGTAAAAACACAATTAGACATACATGAAAATACAAATGGTTAACAGAAAAGCAAACACAAACCTGCTTAAAATCAAGGTATCTATGAATGAAAACTGGACTGAATACCCCTCACAATCCTTGATATATCATCCCTTTAATGTGAGAAAGGTGGATGGTTCGATAAAAGGAATGAAAAGGTTCTGAAGCTTGTCTTGACTTTGCCAATGCTTTGTGTGTACTACAGAGGAGAAGTACCAGTTCAAGCGCAGCCATTCCATGCGTGTGCCGTCTGAGAAGGACCGCTCCTCCAGTCTGGGCAGGACAGAGTCCTACAGGATGGGCAGGAGCAAGACTGTGGGCTTCAACCTCACTCCTAAAGGTAATGTAAACTTTCATTTTGATTTCTTTCAGGACAAAAGAGAATAGCTGTAGCAGCCAATGAGCACCAATTAAAGTGTTAAGTGGTAGCCAATGATTGCAAAGAGAAATATGTCAGTAACCAATCAGTAATCAGAGTAGAAGGCAAATCAGCACTTTGGACAGTGTTCAATAACCAATGAAGCCTAAGGAAAGTAAATTGATGGCCAATCAGCACCAAGGATAGCCATAGGGTTTCTTGTTGAGTTTAGAGGAGTACTTTTGAGAAGGGAGTTGTGCTTCTACATTAGAATGAAATCAAGACGTCTCTATTATGCTGAAGTGGCGATAGGCTTCTTATTATCCTAAAATCTCAGACTTACAAACAATTATTTCTCTTCTTACCCACAGAAGTGTTACAGGACTATTATGGAAGTGAGAAGTCCTTCCGCTTGTTTGGGATCAAGCTTTTCCGCTGGGGGAGGTCCAGCAAGAACAAGAAGGATCCAGGGAAGGGCCCAGCCAAGCAGTATGCCACCTTCTCAGGGCAGTTCCCTCCTGAAGACATCTCCAGGTGAAAAAACTTTTTTATTACAAGTGTTTTAACTTGGTCACGGTTTAAGGATGGGGAGCAGGATCTGCTGTGTACTGCCTCTTTTACCCCACGGTTAAATCTCATGCTCATTGATACTTGTGTTTGTGTTAAGCCTGTTACTGACAGATGAATGCTGTTGGTTCTGTACTGCAGGAAGTAAAGAAATCTTAATTTAAGAGCCACTTTACACCTTTGTCTTTATACAGTGGAGAACCTATAGGTTATTTCAAAATCGGGGCTTTTGTATTGTCAAGATGGCTGATTGTGGTTCTGTCTGTAGGAGTTCTTGTCTGAAACAGAGCGACCGTCGCCCCTCAGAGCTGACAGTGGAGAACCTCCATAAACACAACCTGGAGATACGGAAGCAGTTCCAGGACAGGGGACAGAGCACCTCACAAACAGTCACAGCAGACGTGCACCAGGATGACTCCCAGGGGTGCAAGGAACAAGAGAAAGTGAGTTTCATTTATAGGAGGCCCTGGTTACACTAGATATTTCACCCCAAGGGAGTAAAGTGTTGTTTTTGGCATGTTTGTCAGTGTGTCACTTTGTGTTAATGTAATGCAGTGTGTGTATGGTGTATGCTCTGCTAGTTAATGCTTACCATCAATGGTCTGCTTATTTGATTGCCTTGTGTTTGGAAACAGTGTGTGGTAGTAAACAGTCCATAAAACATCTTTAATCATTGTATGTCTTTGTGTTATCATTCATAGGAGAAGCCAAAGAGCAAGCACAGTGATGAGAAGCACAGAAAACGAAGGCACAGAAAACATCGCAGTAGGAGGCACGAGAAAGATAACCACGAAGCTCCTCCAGAAGATGCAGCAGAGCTCGTCAATCAAAGGGTTAGTGAGGGGAACCCAAGGCCCCTCAATGATGCTGAAGTGTCCCCTGCAGTGCCTGATATTCATGACCACACGTATACAGACAGACTCAGTGTTGAAGCAGAAAACGCTCGCTTTGAGGAGCCTCTTCCACCGTCAACAGCTGCACAGAACACTTTCAGAAGAACCCCAAGGCCAGTATCGTGGGACGGTTCTGGAACGCGCGTTCCTGTCAATATGTACAACAGTGGCATTACTGGTGATGATATGAGGCACCCCCAACAGGCACAGAACATGTTTGATCAGAACTACTATGCAGAGATTGAAAACCCTCAGCCAATCTACAGCGAACCTGACCACTTTGAAGAGGAACACCAGTTCACCAGCTCTTACGAGTACCCAGACAATGGAACTGTTGTGAGCGAAACATTTTCAGAGTTAGAGAGGAAACAAGCTCAGTACAGAAGTTTCCCTCATAGACCGAACACACAGAACAATGTTACCAGGTACAGGCATGCAAGCGACTCTTCTTGCACCACTACTGATTACAGCCAGAGTCATGGCTACCCAGCGGAGAGATGGCATACACAGGAACCACCATATAGCAGTAGGTATCCTCAGCACAGTGTAGGTGGTGCCGCTGCGATCCCTGAAGTCCAGAGTGATGGAGAAGTGGAGGACTTGAGGAAGGAGATCGAGCGAAGCTTAGCACGTCCAAACTCTCTCACAAACCAGAGAAGAAAGCAACTCCTGCTCCAAGTGGCAGAGTCATTTGACGGCAGTGACATGGACAGTGGGTTCAACTCTCCCCGCACGCGCAACAGCATAGCCTCGGAGGCAGCCATGTCCGACGGTCAGCGCAGCAGGCGCAGTCTCGCATCAGAGTACGACAGCAACGAGCCTGTCCGTCCCTACGTCAAAACGTACTCGTCCTACCTGATGCACAACAGACTTCCCCGGCCCTACATGGAGCAAGTGGAGGAGAAGGGAGAGAGCAAAGAAGCACTCAACTGTCTCAGTACTGAGAACATGTGTATGGACATGAACATCCCCGCAAGGACGGGCTTGTACTGTGAGAAAGACAGACAGGGAACGAAGTTGTCTCCCCGGTCCAGAACTCCTGAACAGCTCCTGAAGGAGAGAGGTCCATTCATTGGTTGCACCCACGGCCCCAGAGTGAGCGTGGGGGGAAATCTGTAGATAGTGTGTGTGTGTGTAATGAACATTGTAGATATACTGTTGTTGGAGGGGGAATGTGTATATAAGTGGAACCACATGAATTTAGGTAGAGAATGGCTCATCTGTAGACTTAATGTATCAACTGGAATATTGTCTGCCTTTATGATGATGATGATGATGATATATATCAAACTTGCTGGGAATGGTACTTCTCAAAGGTTTGCAATCTAGATTTGGTAGATGCAATTTGTATGTAGATATTTTGCAATGTTTCTTAAAAGATTGTGTGTCTTTGCAGTTGTATATGAGAATGAGATGGTGATCATTTGACAGTAATTATGTTATTTTGTGGCACATTTAAGTATACCTGTCAAACATTTGTGATCATCTCAGGTTGATTCTCTTTCAAATTATGGGGCAACAAATAAGTACATTTTGTCTGTCAATTGCAAAGTTCTTATCATGGACTGGATGAAATTGTAGTCCCACCAAACATGTTGTCATGAATGATGATTTTATATGGTGCCAGCTTGTATCTAATCGAGGTTATAGGGGATAACCTTATTGATCTAATGTATATAAACTTCACCTGGTAACATTGCTGCAAAGAAGCATGTACCTCTAGCATATAGTCACAAACCGGTACTGTATCTACGGAAAATAATTTTGGGAATACGAGAGATCCCAGGCAACAAGTTTGACAACAGCAAAAGTTTGGTATCATCTTACGGACAGATTTTGACAACAACAAAAAACTAGCAAAAGGGGTTGTAAACTTTTGGTCACCTTATAGGATGTTTAAATGTAGAATGGTGATGATAGCAACTTTGTTGATGTCTTTATTCAACAGAAAGGGTCACATCAGTTGATAAAAAGAACGTTGTTCAACAAATACCGGTAATGTCAAGTAGCAACTTCTTTGATGAACTTAGCTTCTAATTCGTGGTAGAAGGTGAAAACAGAGGGTTATAATAATTTGCAGGGTTTATGCAGTTTTCCTCACATAGTATCAGGTTTTGCTTCTTTTCTTTTTTAAGTACAGGTATGTTACATTTGATAAAGCTTGCTGTGACTGTACTTGTCTATGAAAGAAACAAATGGGAATAGTCAAGAATACATGGCATGTACCAGCTTAACATGCTCTTTTCATACTGATGTCAGTGTGGTGTGTATATGTTATTTGATGGTCATACTATCATACGATGTTGTATATATTTTTTGAGCTGATTTTCTTAAATGCGATCCTCTATAATTGACTGCACCACATCAAATGCAGAAAGGCAAGATAGAGACCGATGTAACTACTGCAATACAGAACGCTTTATTTCTGGCAATAGAAAAACAGAAAACTGAAGGTGAATTTTGCTACTTATGCTTTATGTTTCCAGGGACAGCCACAGACTTTTACAAGACATCCTGAAATATGATCACATTTTTCTTAGTCTGTTGTGAAAGAATGGAATTACTGTAAATGCAGAGATATTCGCGGTGGTTTTATGTTCGCGGTTTTCGAAACGCAAACTTAAAATTATTGTTTCAAACGCAAACTCAAAACCACCGCAAACACTTCATTTTCTCCCTACCGCAAAATTAAATCCCCGCGAACATTTCTGCATTTACAGTAAATCACATGAACTTATGCAATAGAGCATCCATTTGACCCATTATACAATGTTAGGATTAAGATACCACCAAAATACCAGTTTTTGTTTTGATATAGTCTAACTGTTATCAACTGTATTGAGATGTTGTTTTCTATTGATTTGGTTACCACCGATTCGTTGACAACTCAAGTGATGTCATCTTGTGGCTGTTTGTGCTGTTTTAAAGTTATAAAGTCCTGACAATACCACTTGACTTGTTTGGTTCATTTCTTAGTCATATTATATAACGTCATTACTGTTCTGTCATAGCTAAAATTCTGCCATGAAGAAAGAATATCCACTCAGGCTTAACCTACATTAACATTAATCCGCCGGGTTACATAAATCCGCCACTTTGAAAAACAGTGGGTTTGAGACATCTCTAGTGCAGCACCCCCCGGTTTGCACAGTTTAGATATACAAGAGTGCATTCGCTAGGGGACATTGACTTGGAGATCTGTTTGGATGATTGAATTATGTTAGTAGATGTTATATGTGGGTCAGCATTAGTTGAAGAAGATTTTGCATAAACTTAATCATTAACTTTGTTATAGATGTTCTCATGGTAAAGTATGTTCAGGAATTAAACATTTGCCTCCACATTGACACAACATCTTTCAACATATACAAAAGTAAAAAAATTGTCCACAAATAAATTATAGTCAGCTGTTACCACATACACTAGACCTTTGCGCATCTGTTGGTGGATATCCCTACACTGCACATCATGCAGAGATAGGCGGGGTCGTTCTGTCGTCCTCTCAGAGCGATCGCAGGCTTCTCACACACCACACACCAGTCCTGGCCTGGCGCCACGAGTGGAGGCTTGTGCAACATGCAAAACTGAACCTGAAAGGAACAAAATACATTCCAGACATGCAAACAATCTGACCATTATTAGGGTGAAAAAGCTTACTGTAAAATGAGGGAAGCATACTGATGGCCTAAAAAGTTCAAAAGTAATTCTTGTTTTCAAGGTTTTATACTTTTACCTAAATGTATCATTTGATGGTTACATATTACTAATATGAAAACAATAGTAGAGTAGTTCAAATCGGTCCAGATCTTACAGCTGTATGACTAGAATATTACTACCATGAAAACCAAATATGATATTGCATGAGAAGGTTTGAAATGCAGACTTTTAAATTTTTCCAATGAACAGCCTTGCCAAAAAATTTTACCTTCTGCAATGACATGAAGGTTAGACATTCTGATACTAGTAATAAGATACTCAATACAAGGGTTACTCAAGCAAGTTTTGTAAACTGATGTCACTGACCAAAGATAGCGAATACTGTCTGAAATGTCTGACCACTTACAAAACAGAACCAGCTGCTTGAGTAACTTTTGCTGTAGTGAGTTACCTTCTGCTGTTCTTTCTTGAAGGGAGTGAAGTGACCACAGATGACGCAGGTGTCTTTGTTCATTGTCCGGGCGGGTGTGAAGGCCTGCATCCGCATAGAACACATCTTACAGATCACGATCTGGGCAACATGGCCACCGTGAAACCCACCTGGGGGGATGTAGGTCCTGCATCGAATGGCCTGAGGAAAAGATAACTCTCATTAATTAATGGATGACAAGCTAGACAATTGTTTGTAGCCAAGAAGATGATAATGCTGAGACTGGAATATCAACATAAAAACAGAGAAAGTTTGCACCATGGTACACAGTCTCAACGTGTGATCATGAATAGACGCAAGTTTCCCTCCCTGCCCTCTGTTTTTATGTTGACTGCTTGCTGAAATTTGACAATGAAATATCCACGAACCAAGAAAATATTGATATGGCCTAATGGTTGTATCCTAGGAATGATCAGACTCCAGACTCATCCACATCACCTTTGGTCCAGCTGGTGGAGTATGTGGAAGAGTTGTGGGGCATCTGTCCTCCAGACCATACCACCATTCCTTGACTGCTTACAGTTCTCAAAAAAATGTTAACAGAAACATTACGTTTTCTTACGTTCATGTATCTCTGTCTGCTGTGCATTCCCATCTTGAGTGACCGAGGGTCTTTCCTCACAAATTCCACCAGCTGGGAGTGTAGACCTGCCTGCTGCAGATGGTAAGGCAACTCCAAGGCCACCAACTGCTGGCTAGCACATTGACCCTTGTAGTAGTCAGCCAGCAGCTTGTGGTAGTTCTGCTGAGTTGCTTGGTTACTCAACAGGGTCTCCTGCACCACCTATTGACAGAAAATAGCATTACATTTACATGAGTGTTCAGCCTAAGGCCAGTCACATGATTGCTAAATGATTGCAAAACTGACAGCATTCTTGGGATAGCCATGCATGTGTTGTACAAAATTCAGCTGTCTTTATGTGGAAAAGTCTTAGATCCTTGTCAGCGGTTGGTTCTGCTTGAAAATCCTATGACATCAAAATCGTACGATAGTCTACAACACATGAGTGCACAGTAACCATAATGGAGAAAATGACCCTCACTTGTCTGATGGAGTTGTGGAAGAAGTCCATGCTGGGCAGGTTCAGGTGGCCTGTGGTGTTCCTCAGGAAGGGCTTGAGTGACCTGTGCACTTGACTCCAGGTCAGGAGGGGAAGGGGCGTGGCTGTCTCAGGGTCACCTAGCAACATCTGCAGCTGGGTCTCCTGTAGACCACTCTGTGAGCACTCCAGAAGGCACAGCATCTGTGCATGAAAGCATAGTAAAATATCTAATGCTGGTAAGTCAAGATCACATCTACAAATGAGGAGAGATTTTACTACAATTGTGACAGCTGTAGCAGTAGTAACTATTATATGTTACAGCAGTAGTATATACAGTCAAACCTGTATTAGCGGTCACCTTTGCATAGCGGCCACCTGCCCATAGTGGTCACTTTTTGTCGGTCCCTTGGATTTTTCCCATTGACATAAGCATTAAGAATTAGGCTATAGCGGCCATCTGTCCAACGCGGTCGCGGCCAGACGATTTTCAGTCCCGCGAGTACAGTAACACTGTCGGTAACGGTCACGGCGCGCCGGTAGAAGCCGCATCGCCACCGCACGCCGGGTTCAAAATCTTCATTTTTTCACACAGTTATCAAATTTATGTGGACTCAACTGCATAGGATGATAATAAAGAAAACCAGAATGTTTTATCTTTGTTAGAAAATCCATGGTTTGACGCGAAGTCAGTATGACTTTCTTCACATGGCTTGCGTTTGTACATCGTAGCAAAATTGACCATTTCTGTGCATTTCAACTTGACAAATATTACGGCAGCTTTTTGGAAAATACAACTTGCACATGTAGCTGATGCGGTAAGTTCGGGTAATGTTTGAATGCCGGCCAAATATCCGTTTTCCCCGGTGCTCAAAGTCAAAACGTGTTTCGCGCGTTTTCAAAATGGCGCTGACAGTCAGCAGCACAGCAGCACAAAGGTCAACGGAAGACACCATTGTTTTGGAGGTATGATGCGCTAAATTTATTTTGCTGCAAAGTATCACTGAGGATAATTACTTTACCAAAAGCTTCATAAGAAATATAAATAACATTAATATGATGTAAAATTTGGGCTATTACAATTTTCTGAAAAGAAAAAAGCCATCAAAAGAGCGTCCTTCTTCTGAGTACCGTTAGCATAATGGTAGAAGCTGATAATGACAAGCGGGAAGCGAAACAACAACAGACTAAGGAAAACTATCGCCACGATTTTATGTTTCAAAATGGTCGAAAACGAACAGTAAGTGGCAACTGAGCAACATGTATTTTGGTCTTAACTAACTAGGTGGCATTTTGCTGCGAAGGACTTTGTTTCATATGATTAAAACTCGTTGGTGACGCGTGTGCCTGCAGCGAAGCAGTCGCGAAGGATCAAGAGTAGAGTATGGCGATGCTGGTCTGTGCAGACATGAAGCCCGAGCAAGCCATGGATTTTGGAGTTGGAAATAATTCTTTTTTCAAGCCCATAATAGAAGTAAAAGAACAACAATCGACTTTCTAAAATGTGACTTACCTATGCAATGTTTACATGTGTACTGTACGGTGAATAAATGTATCTCAGTGGGTACTGAAAATATGTGTCACTCGTGGTCAATTAATCGACATTTTCTCCATAGCGGCCACCTGTCCTTAGCGGCCAGTTTTGGCCAGTCCCTTGAGTGACCGCTATAGACAGGTTTGACTGTACTGTAAATGCAGAAATGTTTGTGGGGATTTGATTATGCGGTAGGGAGAAAATGGAGTGTTTGCAGTGGTTTTGAGTTCACTTTTGAAACAATATTAGCATTACAGTCACACAATGGAACGGCTTTTCGTGGTGGTTTTAAGTTTGTGGTAAAGGGTTCACATGCAAAAACCGCGAACATAAAACCACCACAAACAATAATACATTTAAAGTAGTCATCAGAACAGAGATGGGCAATGTGTAAAAGTCAGGGCACCATACTCTGAGGTGTAAAAAAATAGCTTTGTGTGGCATAGGAAACAGAAACGCTCTGAGATGGACGTACCTTCTCTGCACACCTGGTCTCATCCTCTTGGATCACCCGTGTGATCACCATGGACAGCAGGCCCTCCAAATATGGTGGCAGAGACTGGATCTTTGCTGTAACCTTTGAGGTAAGAACAGTTGTTATATCTAGTTTAGTCCTCTGGCCTCTATCCGGCTGGTGTCATACATAAAAATACAAGATGGATAACGGAAAAGTAAACATAAACAAGACAAGTTGGTGTACAACCAAGAAAATCTAGCAATAGTCCAGTAACGTTACAATCAATGAAAGTGTGAAAATATTGAAAATGTTACAATTGTTTAAGTGTTAAAATGATCATAGTAGTAGTAAAGAACATTTATATTCTGTCATTGAGTTGCTGTAGATCTACAATTTTAGAAGGAGATGCTACCTGAAGTGTCATCATTTCCAAAAACATTCCCTCTCCTTTATCTCTGTCATTTGAATGTATCAAAGTCTACAGCACATGACACTTAAGACAGGTGGAGCATTTAGATACAATAAAGGTCAAACTTACGGAACCAGAGCATACGATATCATTGTCTGTACACTACCTGTTCAAACACTCCAAACACTCGAAGTTCCTCACATGCAACAGCCAACCACAGTGGATTACTGGAACCATCTGAAGATGTCAGCAGGTCTAACTGCTCCTTGTCCAGAGCCTGTCAGAGTCAAGAAAGCTGTTTAAAGATGGCAAGCACAGGATAGCAATTCTGTCAATCATCAAGTTTATTACTGCCGATTTGTGCTGTAAGCAATATGAAAGAGAACTGCAGTTATTCAAACTGCATGAAATTTGAGCATGGATGTTTTTCTGTCCAATGCAAAAATGGAACCTTTATGCATGCTTTAATGTATGCTGAAAGATCAGATTTTTTGCAGTGTCAATTCTTCCCTTTTGAACTGTAATGATTAATGAAGAATCTGACAAAACTACAGGTACAGAGAAAATGGAGTGCTTGCAGTGGATTTAGGTTCACATCACGCTATAGTCACATACTGTACAGTGATAGAAACTCCAGGTTTAAGTTCGCAGTTATGCAGTTATTGTGAAAACTGCAAACATAGAAACACTTCGGAAATTTCAAGAACTTTATTTATTCATCTTTAGGGTAGTCCCTTCAGTTAATTCAATAACTGATTTCCAAGGGAGCCCTTGAAATTACAGGTAATAAAGGTCATAACATAAAATAATAATAAACATAGGAATAATACAGAACAAACTCGATATGGGACCTTATTGTATCTCTGGAAGTATCTGGTGACAATGTCTTCTCTTGTGCTCTTGACCAGATCAGGCACTGTGAGCTCACAGGGAGGGGGTTGTCTGTCCTTCAGCCTGCTCAGAGTGGGAGGGTGTTCTGTTGTGCTGACAATGCAGCGAACGTTGAAGGGAAATGTTGATGGCAACCAGTCCAAGTGGGTGGTAGAGCTGTGATCCGCTAACTGGAAAATGCAGAGAACTTATTGATAGAGCAGAGAGAAAACCCATTGAAAAATATGATGCAGAAAGAATGTGGCCCCGTTAAATTTTTCAGTGTGTGGCACCCATTCAAGACGAGATGACCTTAAGGAAATATTGTTATGTGCGGCGTTAAAAAGGTGGCAACACCAGTCTTGCCATGCCATCTATTTTTTGGAAAATCCTAATAGATATATAAATAAAAACATTCTATCATCAATAGTCCTATCACACTTTACTACAACACAACAAGGAAGATTATGTTTAAGGATAGCAGCACCTTTAAAGATGGCACAACTTCATGTCAAACTTATATGATACTGTCCTGTTCACCTGATTGACAGCATCAATGATAATGATGAGTCTCTCCTCCTTCTCTCCGTAGTCCTGCAGCTGTTTCTGCACCTTCTCCTTCAGCTGGTCAGAGGACATCTCATTGTCTTCTTCTGTTTCTGGTCAGTTTGTAACAACAGAACATGATGATATGATAGATGCAAGTGTCCATTTATGATGATATCAGAGGCACTATGGAGTTTTCCTTGCGTTTGCAAAAATGTTTGTATCTCTACACCATTGCCTGTTTTGTCTCCTCACTATACAGGCTCTTCATTTGACATCATCTTTACCATGTTGGATTACAGTGCCAACCATGGCGGCAGGTTCAAATTATCATGATATCAACGAAAAAGATCTACTGCTGTAGCCATGGTATATCCTATCTGCTTCTCTTAAAGCAAATGTTCAGACAACAAGTCTTATAATGACCACAGAGAAACAACAATCCCATTACCTGATCCAGATTTGTCTAGTTTTTTGTACAGTCTCTGAAGAATGATAGCTGGATCCATGGTGTCAGGGCCACACCCAACAAAGTGGTACAAGACATTGTCAAACTTCTGCAGAAAAGAAAAGGGCAATGTTACCATAAATAAGCAACACTGAAAAAACATAGACTCAGCTACCAAGAAATTTAACCTTTTTGCAGCTACAGAAGCAACTTTGTAACACACCGATACCTTTGAAGGATGGGCTTCAAAATTCAACTGAAAAAGTATCCATTTTCTAAGAATCTAGATGGAAACAACTGAACATTTGTGCAAAAATTAACGGACATGAACATTGTCATCTCTGACCTGAATTACTTCCATGGTGAACTTGGCCATGAGCGCTGATTTCCCAGTCCCAGGTCGAGCCACCACCATCAGTATTGGGCAGCGGCCTTGTTCAGTTTGTTCAGAGTCTGTTGTAGTGTCTGAGGAGACTGCTGAGGAACTGATATCATCTCCTGTGGCAAACTGCATCAACTTTTCCATCTCGACATCCCTGCCAAGCACCAGCTGGCCTTTCTGTTCCATGTAGGTGTCATGGGGCAGTAGTTCTGTACAGGGTAGGAAAAATGGTGGGATACCACACAGTACATGTATTCTAAAATTAAGGCTCTGGATAGGTCAATTTTTTCTCTTCATTGTTGAAATTTGTCACACTAACTTACTAGATTATTCAAAGTCAGAAAATTTTCTTTGCTAAAATTTCACAAAACAGAAAGGTTGTAACTGTTAACTGTAAAATACTTTAGCAAACAAACTGCTACAGATGTAATATGAAACTAAAATGTATCTACACAGTTTGCAGCTACCATACCTATGCTAAGAGGATCATGTTGCAAACGGTCTTCAGGATATTTCTTATTGAAGGCGTTTTTGAAGAACTGGACCACCTGTGTACAGAAGTCATCCAGACCTGATAACTGCACCTGTGAAAACAAAAGGTTTAACATAATTTCACTTCATGCTCGTGTTAAATGCAAGCATCACTCTTTCAATTTCAACTATGTATAAAAATATTCTTTTCCTTGGGATTTGGAAGAAAAACAAAGAAAACAAGATGTGTCAAGTCAATGAAAAGGCTAAACACTTAACTTCAAAGCTTAAATGCATGTATATTTGAAAATGCATTACCATGTTCTACAGAATACACATTCAGCACCAAGGAGATAACCATTATTTAGTGTTCTACAGACCACACATTCAGCACCAAGGAGAGAACCATTCTCTATAGTGTGCTTCAGACTATATATTCAGTACCAAGGAAAGTACCATTCCTGAGTGTTCTACATTCTAGACACAGTACCATTCTTTACAGTGATCTGCACTACAGACTACACATTCAGCACCAAGGAAAGTACAATTCTCTATAGTGTGCTACAGACTACACATTCAGCACCAAGGAGAGAACCATTCTCAATAGTGTGCTTCAGACTACACATTCAGCACCAAGGAGAGAACCATTCTCTATAGTGTACTGCAGACTACACATTCAGCACCAAGGAGAGAACCATTCTCTATAGTGTGCTACAGACTACACATTCAGCACCAAGGAGAGAACCATACTCTATAGTGTGCTTCAGACTACACATTCAGCACCAAGGAGAGAACCATTCTCTATAGTGTACTGCAGACTACACATTCAGCACCAAGGAGAGAACCATTCTCTATAGTGTGCTTCAGACTACACATTCAGCACCAAGGAGAGAACCATTCTCTATAGTGTGCTTCAGACTACACATTCAGCACCAACCATTCTTTATAGTGTACTACATTCTCTGCAGATCTGCACTACAGACTACACATTCAGCACCAACGAGAGTCCCTTGCGACTTTCAAACGCAAACATTTCTATCTTATGAAGGCCTTTATTTGATAAAGAAACCTAAACTATAACACAGAATGTTATCTCAAACCTTGTTGCCAGCTGGTTGTACATCAGAGAAATTGCACTTGTAGTCAAAGGTCTGGTCTGGAAACTTACGATGGAGCTGAGACTTTAATTCCTAAAAAAATATCAAGTTAGTTAAACCTAACATGTTTTGCTGATTAGTGTCCTCATCAAAGATAATGAGATGGCATGAAAAGACAAGAAGATGTAAGTTGGTAGAATCAAGTTAATCAAGCAAAAAACATGAAGTGGCTATATTCAAATCATCACATACTACAGGTGTATAGATTATGTAATGTATGTGTTAGGTGCAATTTTCGTGTTGTAGTTTTCTTTTAATTGTCATTCTGAGAGCCTTAAAAAGGGGGAAAGGTATAAACATTACCTTAAGCTGTTCTACACATAGTTGTTCATCATCTACAAAGCTGCCGTAGAATTTCTCCGGTATGTCCCTGAGGAACGTGGGGTCCCTGAGGAAGAATGCTGCATTAGGGTTCTTCGGGCGGAGTGCACCATGGGTAATCTCCATATGGGTAATTGACAGGTGGTCCACCCAATCATAGTTGTCTCTGATGTCAGCTGACACATCTTCACTGGATGGTATCCAGCCATATCTGTAGAGTGTGCAAGATTTTCCACCCATGAGAACAGCAGCAAACCTTTCCCTGGTAAGGGATGGTTCCTCTAACAATTTCTTAAAATGCAAAGACATTCATGTTTTAAAACATGCATCTAACATTGTAGCTAACAGCTAACAGGTAGAGGTTAGACAATACACGTAGAACTATTACTTGCAAAATACAACTTTCAGCTTTAGATAGTGACTTGATACAATACAGTCAGTTACCTTTCCCCAAGCATGGCCAAGAAGAAAGGCTGTCTGTCCGTCTCCTTGAGACATCTGTCCAGCTCCTCCAGACAGATGCTGATGGTTGCTTGTGAGGTGGAGTCCTTGGGGACCCCCCACCTTAGGTCACATTCCACCAGGTGCAGCTGGCGCCCCTCACACCACTCACGCAGTTCTGGGAACACCTGCAAGGGGGAGCATACAAGATAAAGTGAAGTACTCAGGTTGTATAGTGACAGTGGTGAGGTAGACTTTCATATCAAACACAGCAAAATTTCCTCTTTGGAAAGCTGCAAAAATTGTGGTTGCTTTGTATCTTCAACCTTAGCAACTTATGCTGGACAATGCATTATTGTGATGGTTCCCCTCCCCCTCAAACCTTTCCCTTCCCAGGTTTACCATCTCTCTTGGCTAGGAAATCTGAGTAGATCTACTCATATGATTATGACTTGTCAAATAGCATAGCATCCCTGATTCTGCAAGATGCACTTGGTCCAGTAAAACCACCAAAACCTGGCACAAGTTGAAGACGTAAGACCAGTTTTCCAAAGGCACATTTTAGTACATGTACTTCCTAGTGTAACAGCAAACAATAGATGCCATCAGAATGTCTAAAAACAGAAAACAACTGGGGTTAATAATCTCTAAAAGGACTGTTAGAGTTAGTTGATGTTGGGAGAACAAGTCTCCTACCATGTCTGCTTGTCTGCAGTGCAGTCGGCTACAGTGTCCATCTGTAATATATAGCCTTTGCAAAGGAAAGGATTTAGTTTCAGACAAGTTTCTGACAGACCGTATATGGACTAGACTAGAAGGAATGTCAACACTATAGAAAGGTAACATTTGCAAGCAACTACATAATGTTTACCTTCACATGGTCTAGCATAGCAAACTACTGCTCTGTTCATTCTTACTCATTGACAAACATGTTCATATATATGGTGACTAGCCCCTTCAGCTCTGTCTTGTCAGAGGGTGTCTGCTACTTCACAAGTAACCATGGTAATAGTCCTTCAGTTCAAGGTCATTGACATTATTTGTTTGGAAAGGAAGAAGAAGAGGAAGAAGAAGAGGAAGAAGAAGAGGTCTGGAAAAAGAAGAGGATGAAACAGAGCACAAACAATATGAAGGTAAACACAAGGCAATATGCTATCTGATGATATAGAAAAATGTCCAGTGACAGGAATTGGATGATCTATTTTGATTTTTGAATCCTGAATATTCTGACTGACCTTCTTGACGAGTGCTTCTCTTTCGGCGTGGAAGTCGGCAAAGGTGGATGAAACAAAGACTCGTACTTCCTGCCAGCCAACCTGTGCTCTGTCCGTATTGTGCTGTGTTCCTGAGTGGTCCTTTGCACACTGCTGTTCTATTGCCTCCCAACATCCTGCAACTATTTTAGCAGCTGATTGGGATGACATCTGGTGAGCTGGTTGTGCTTTGTTTGCCCCAAACTGCTCTTTGGATACTCCATTGCCAACTGCTCAATAGGGATATAATAATTCAGATGTAACAGTCAATTACAATGCAATGAAATGTGTTTTTGCACATTCAACTTTCTTGAAAAGAATGCCATGATGAGCAATATGATATTCTAATTCGTGAAAAGCCAACTGATAGGGAACATTAGTTGAGGTATTTCCTGGATGATATGGTAGAATTCAGTCAGAGGAAGCAATCACAGTTGGTTATAAGAAATGCATTTAAATAAAATCAACATGCCTATCTTTGAATTAGAAATGAAATGTGACCTATATCTCTATTCGTTCAACAGCAGCTTTTGCTATGACATGCCTATCATCAGTGTGTATCAAATGTTAAATGTCACATAACTTTGTTATTATGGTACATACCAACAAAAAACCTACCTGCTGAGCTGTTGGGGGTCCCATGATGTTCTTCAGGGTTGGGACCAATGGAGGGACTACTGTGCTTGGCTTTGGACACCTTGGTTCCCATGGCAACAGGTGCTACACCAGCAGAGTTCTGAAATTACACTTAAGATGAATGTCGTTCCTTTCTCTGCTGATTTCACCCCTCGGCAGTTCTTAAACAGAGTCCTAGTCTCCTGACTAAGACTTTAAGGCTGTGGTATGTTGATAATAGATGTGTTTTTATGGCAACTACACAATGGGCTTCATTAATTATTGACCAGTATGAGAGAGTACACTCAATACTCATAGTTATCACGCTATAAGATAAATAATTCATTCTATTATCATATAGCCAGCTGAGGTTGGTCAATCAGGAGACCCAAGGTCATATTGGTCAATCATGAGACACTGATATCGTTGGACAGCCAAATTGTTAGCACAAGTGGTCATTTATTATTTTATTTGCATTCTTTTACCAAGAATTCAGGAGCGAAAGCAATATTGCTCATCAAGGCCCTCTCCTCTTACATACATATAAAAGTATAATCGAGAAAATAACAAGAAAGTAACAATAATGAGGTAAAAAGAAACAAAGGATCAAATAACTGAAATGAATTGCAGCAAACATGGTGCACAAGATCAAATGAAGCGATCTGTCTACAAAATATAGTTGAAAACGACATCAAATATTTGACAGTACCTAATATTGCATGATACAGTAGAGCTGCCCCTATCAAAGAAGACTTGGTCGGTTATCAGAATCTACTTGTTTAATACTATTACAATTCAATGTTAATTTTTTCAATTTTCAATTTTGTTTATTGCTGTTAAATAATGTTACAGTGTTAAGTTGAATTTTAATATATTTCCCACTTTTTTCCGCATATGGTGCATAAAGCCTGGTCAGTGGTTTAATACAGGAACCAAAACAGGAACCAATGTCACTGTGTTCATGTTACATGTACACCTGGAGCATGAACCCTTCATCATTTCTTCTGGAGTAGAGAAGAGTCTTGGACCAGGTAGTACTCTCCAAGCAGAGGTTGCTGGGGAAGATTGTGACCGTTTCATATGCCCCGTAAAAAACGGGGCACATGATAAAACAGTCAGAATCTTCCCCACCAACCTCTGCTTGGAGAGTACCATCTAGGAGCTGTAGGATTCCAGTTTGGGACCCTCTTCATTTGATGGACATCTCTGATGATCCATCTCTATGATAACTGCAGGAAACAATCAGTGGCATTTTATGTCCTGAAGACCCTCACCTTAATAATACTTCCATTTGAAGAATCTCCTGAAAGGGAGGCCACAACTGGTTTCTAAATCTAAGGAAGGACTTGTCAATGAGCAGTTACTCCTGCGAACTTTGACCCATAAATAGAGGGCAGCAAAACAACCTAAGAAGAAAGGTAGCTTTAACAATGACTTCCTATTCAATTTAGATATTTAAATGAACAGTATGTAAAGATATAATATTTCATGGGTTTTAGAGTTCGATTGTATCGATTAGATAGTCAAAAAATCGCACAGCTACGACCTAACAGAATTTTATTCTGTCGCCTTCGACAACATTTGCTCAGAGGGTACCGGGACGGCTGTGAAAAGGTAACGTTTGAACAATGGCGTTTACTGGGGTGAAATATTCACAAATTCCAACAGAAGATGAGCACAAGATCGACTTCAGTTCTCCCTTCACCTATGGCTTCAACAAAGGGAACCCTGCCGAGGGATTCACCTACAGCAGAGCCAACAAACGATACGAAGACGAGGACACAGGTAACGTTATGTTTATAACGTTAATACTGAGAATTCGTTCTGTAGGTCATTTGGTCAAAGCCCACCTACCACGACTTGAATCTAATGGGAGCATATGGGTAACGCTATATCTGTAGGAACTATGTATGAAACAAAGTGGATCATAAGCGGTTTCCTATGACGTTATCGATATGAAATATTCGTTGTAACGTTACCTGATCAAATTATAAATCTAACGTTACAAATTAGGTTTTTGAGCCTGTGTGTGTCAAATGTCCGGTTTAAAGCAGTCTTTCGCGTACCATTTGCATCCAAATTGATAGATTTTTTTATTGAGAGCTCCATAGACCCATGTCGTGTTGTATTTGCATCGATGGACCGTGACAAATGAGTTATTGATCGAGAAAAGAAGCTGTCACATTTGATGGTTTCCTTGCCGCCCTCTGTACTGCAGCGCCCCCTGGCTGTTTTGCTCAGTGCATCCATGTGCTGGTGACCTGTGTGTGTTACCTGCTGCTGGTCCTCACCTGTCCATTCTCTGCATGCCTTGCTATTAAGGTAAGTCCAGTTTCATGACTCCCTAAGCAACCGCAGACAGAATTTGTCAATGTTGAACAATCATGCACATCTTGTCCATTAATTATACTAATTTATAGTAAAATGTAATGTGCAATGTAAGCATCATTGTGTGTTGCCCTACACGCTGCAGTGCACAGGAGATACAGTGTACTACATGTACACAATTGCTTCTTTCAAAAGCATTCTCCAGTACATGTTATAGCAGCATTTCAGCATGTAGGGGAGTCATGATTACATGCCTCTTTGAAGGTTCTTTCCATTGTTGGATTGGTTTTGTCAATGTTGAAATGTCATGCATTTCTATTGCCATGTTGCATCAACAAAACAAACTACAGGTGTTTGAAGCGCATGAAGTATTGAGTACATGTGGTAAATTCTTTAATGTGAGATTGGATTTGTGTTTTTATTATGAAAGGTCATCAAGAATTATGAAAGACTGCTGGTGTTCAGACTGGGACGGCAGCAGCCCCTGAAAGGACCAGGTTTGTGTTAGCTGCTGCATTCTCTTATTCTTACATCACTCACTATTGGTGTGTTTGAATCTGAAAACCACTTCTTATTGGGTAAAAAACGTCCTTTTATGTTACAGGCAATTCAGGCAAAGTTTTCAGCCCTGCTAGCTAATGTTACACAGTTCATTCAAAATCAAGTCATCAACATAATATGTTCTTGGTACTAGTAATGTTACTGGAATGATGATTATATGTTTGGTCTATGACATTCGATAATCATGTAGGGAGATTTTCAGTGCAATTCGGCTTGTGACCTAAAAGTTAACAGCTTCTTCAGAGGATTATGGATTGTTGTACTGACTTTCTTTAGCCTGAGTACCAGCCTCCGTAGTGACCGCTGTCTCAGAAAAATTCGCTTGGTTAGCAAGTGATTTTTTTTTAGCCAGCGGTCACTACGGAGGCTGGTACTCAGGCTAGACTTTCTTATTCAAGGAACATGTTTTTTCCTGTGTGTTTACAGGTATGGTGTTTGTACTACCATGTATAGACAGGTGCCGACGGATTGACCTGAGACAACGGGCATTTAATGTCCCGCCACAAACAGTAAGCATGCTTTGGTATCTCTCTTTCAAGAGTATTCTCTGCCAGAAGTCTGGTAAATCATTTTTATGTGGGTAGAGCTATGTATCATGGTTTTGTAGGGTCCATAAATTTCAGGGTTATGCGTATATAGCCTTCAGTGTTGTTGCCTTTGATCTTTAATTAGAAGATAGGAATTGAAATTGACTAGCTTACATGCACAGTAGACCTAAAAGTTTGTACATGTACAGAAGTGTTATGTTCTGTATGAACTGTGTTGCAAGCAAAGTTTGTTACAACTTATTTCTATCAAAGATATTTTGCTGGCCCTCTCCATTTGATATTGGACTGACACCAAAGCTCATATTTTGTGTTAAAGAAAGGAGGTTATATAAAGTTTTGCACTATCCTTGTTCCAGGCCTACACAGAAGATGGTGGTGCCATCTCTGTTGGCGCAGATGTGTACTACCGCATCTACGATGCCGTCTTGGCAGAGACGGCGGTGAAAGACCTGATTCCCTCCCTACGTGTCGTAGCCCTAACAACGGTGCACAACGTTCTTCTGAAGAAAGGGTTGTACGACATTGAAACAGACAGGAACAGCCTGAACACAGCATTACAGGTATCAGTGTGCAACCTACATGGCCTTTTGGTTGTAGCATGCAAATAGAGCTTGTTGAGTGCAACCAAAGTTCTGTTTTATGTAGCCACGTGTTTGGCCTCTTTTTCCCATTGTATATATCCGTCCTCAGACTTTTTTAGCCGTCTTCCTAGAGAACAGAATCACAACCTACAACTTTAACTGACCCTACATTTATGCTAAGATTGATGGCTGCACAACTTGTTTTAAAAAAACGATTTCACACACTGGAGTTGAAGTTGAGTCAATTAGAAATGTTCTATGACTCTCAAACATCTTTAATATGTTTGAAAGTGAAATGTTAATTTGTGCATGCAACAGGGGTGTGCCAAACTGACATTAGATTTGACTAGATAGTGACACCTGTTCATGATTGTTTTCCAGAGTGAGCTGAATAAGAGCACAGAAATCTGGGGAGTGGAGATCAGCCGACTAGAGCTGTGAGTATTGAGTACTGGTTTTCTTTCCTATGGATACAAAAACTTAAACCTTCTTCAAAGGCTTCCTGTGATTTAAGTATACTTTTACATGATTGATGTCATTTCACTCACTCACTCACTCACTCACTCACTCACTCACTCACTCACTCACTCACTCACTCACTCACTCACTCACTCACTCACTCACTCACTCACTCACTCACTCACTCACTCACTCACTCACTCACTCACTCACTGTATCTAGAGCATGGTTTTGGAAGGCAAAGCCCAACCCTCTCCTTCCACCGCCTTTTACCTCCCCAACCAAAGCCAGATACCCATTTTTACACCTGGGTGGATTGGATTGGTAAGGTTGTGTAAAGTGCCTTTACCATGGTGCCCATGGGCATAACATCAGTGGCATGAGGATTCAAACCCAAGGCCAGAGTTCCAGGCTCTGAGTTCTGGACCAAACACCCTAACTATCACGCTAACACATTGGTTCTTCTATTGTTTAATCATATTTCTACTTCATTAAGTCCATTTTGATGTGTATTTTTTTCTATCACTATCAGGTCTCAGATCACCATCTTGAGGCCTCCTGCCAATGGACCGGTCCTGCTCCCCCCAAGTAACAATGGACCAGCCAACAATGGACCGGCCATGTCCCCACAAGTACAGACAGTGTTCCAGATGGCCCAGCATTTCTTACAACAGGCTTCAGGGGGAGGCAAAGGTAGGGTGTGGTCAGAGGACTGTCAGATAGGACCCATTTACTGGAGGAGAATTGCTGGACAGTCCTTTTTGTTGCTTCATGTAAATTGGGACACTGTCGTACGATGGCCATTTTTATAGCCCATCACAAGCCACCTCCAGGGTAGACAATAGAATTGCCCTTCGTACGGCGCCGCGTGCCGATTTACATGCAACCACGAAAGGAGTTGTATAAACACGGCCGTACAACCTCATTGTACGCCGTTATCATATGTCCAGCAATTTTCCTCCTGTGAATCGGGCCATAGTCAAGGAAGGACCAGGAAAGATAAGGGGAGTGTCAACATAGAAAGTCATTTTTCCACTGGGGATTTTAGGGAAAGATTGTGCAAGAATGTTGACTGAGACAGCACTACAGAGTTAAACATAACCTAAGAAAAATTTGAACTATGTTTCCACCCTCCCCATTCTTCCCAGTCCATCCCATGAGACAGTTGTAGTCAATGTATCCAGGATGCTGAAAGTCACAGAAGATCAAGAAATGCCTCCTAGGAAATTATATTTCAGACACCCCTGATTAAGACCCTGAGCAGGCCTGGCTAACTGGAGTAGGTGCCAACTCTAGAAGCGGCACATATGTTTCTCCCCAGACCAAGGGATCAGTATTGCCTTGTGTGGAGTCTGGCATCCAGGCTATAGAAATAAGGATACTGTTACAGTGTATACAAATAACAAAAAAATCTGATACAACAGAAAAGTTGTCAGTACTTTCCAGGTGATGTGTCAGTGATACTATTATCAGCCTTAATGCAGTTGATGCAAAACTGAATTATATCCATGTAGCACAAAGTTTGATGACACCCAAAGTGCTTAAAGAGATGTGAACATTTGCTTTGCAAAGTGTCTTGAAGTAGACAGGCTGGCACTTTGATGGCATTATGTAGCAGACTTCAGCATTTTCATTGTTGAAGTGATTTTAAAAGTTTAATCATAATTAACATAAGGTGGTCCTTATGACCAGCAATCTCGTTTAAGAGTATGCGAGTTTCAACACTTTTTTGAGTCAGTGAAATGACATGGATGCCTGCACAGTTGCATTACAGAGTTTCAATGTTTTTCCTCATGCGTCATTTTTGCTTTTTTCACTCCTGAAACTGGAAAGAAAAAGCTGCAAGGCTGATGGCTAATGCAAAACCTAGACTGAGAGGTAACTGACGAATCTTGCTGCCTTGTTTGGCAAAATGCCGTTGGTTATATGTAGTGCACTTTTTTTTGCACAAATCAAATTTTCTTTTTATGCTTAAGAATTTATTTTCTGCCCACATGTCATGATCAAGGAAGGATGGGGAAGGATCTTGAGTATTTTGGAAGCACCCAAAATACAAACATTTACGAGAACTGTACAGTAGACTTTAAATAGCATGGATATTTCTGGGTCAACAAATTTTTGATAATGTTGCAACAAGATATGGACATAGATATAGATCTGTACTTCCTCTTCTGTAAAATTTGAATGCAAACATATTTTACGTGTTGTACATCTAAAAAGAACTTAGGCACAGATATCATAAAATACTGTAGTTTTATTTCCCGATCACCCCCTCTCTCACTTCCTTCCCTAATTTATCCTTTTGTTTTGTTTTGTGCCTCTTCATATTTCTAGTCCTTGCCTATCATTCATTTTCATGTTCCAGTTTTGGGATGAATTGAAAGGATTGTATTTTACTTGTAATGATAAGTAATTCCCATATCCTCCTTTGAAACTCTAATGGCCTTCGAGAGGTGAATGTTGAGATAGACTGTGCATGTGTCAAACAACCTCTATGCAACTGGCATAATGCAAAAAGGAACACAAGTGAAGATAGTCTAGAAATAAGTACTTCAGGGCTGTTTTCAGAAGAGAAAATTGGTTGGGCAAACTGAAATTTGAAGACATTTCTAGCATCAAAGAATGGAAAATATGCATGTACCTCATGCATTGCATATTTTAAACATATTGATTGATTTGTGGCATCTTTCTGCCCAACTATATTTTCTTTTCTGAAACATTATTTTCTATACATGGAAGACATTCAGTCTTTTGTTTATCTTTTTCTTCTTTAGGCGCAAAGACTGAACAAGACAGGTCTACAGTGGCAGTCTCTATCCCAGAGTCCTCTGGGACAATGTCTGCAGATTTTGGTCTCAGTCCCAGGGAACTCTTGTCAGCTGTCAAACTACTTTTGGATGAGTCCATTGTTGAGCAGGTGGGGGCAATTTACCAGTTTGAGCTGGAGGGAGAGGACGGTGGTACTTTCTACCTGGATCTGAAAAATGGTAAGATATCATACAGTGCATGTTTTGCAAAAGAAAATTTGAACGGACTGTAGCTCTCTATCTAGAGATATTAGTATCATTTTACTTAGTTTATTCAAATTTATTTAACCTTCAGCAGGCCAAGGTAGCCATATCATTGTCCTTTTGGATGCCTATGTAAAGCCAGCAGCTGTGTGTTTGAGGGAGCTTTAGGCTAGTTTAGCTTCAAGCGTCAAACCTCTGCACGTAAAAGAACCCAACATACTTACTGAGAAAAGCAGGGGTGATCCTGAGTGTTCTTGGCCAAAAATGCGAGCTGTAACGAATTGCTACTTGAAAAAGCATCATGCTTCACCTCAGTTGAGGATGACTTCTTTACCATCCTTTACCTTGAACCCAACAGGAGGTGGTGATGCTGGCATTGGTCCACCCCCAAATGAGGAAGCAGATGTTGTCATGACGATGTCTGTGACTGACATGCAGCAGCTCTTCTCAGGCGAGCTCCGCCCCTTCCAGGCCTACAGCAGCGGGAGGCTTCATGTCGAGGGAAGCATGAGAGTTGCAACACGACTGGAAGATGTTGTCAGCCGACTGAAAACATCATAGGCCAACCAATCAAGGCCCAAAAGATATTTATTTGGCCTGTTATCTATAAACTGGTTGCCTGGTATCCAAACCTGTTATAGCTGCCGAACCTCTTTTCCCTCCCTCTCTCTCTGCAAAGAGGACAAAGAGACTCTGCAGCTAACATAGATTTGGATGCCAGGCTTTAACTGTTGTATTTTCATTTCATTTATTTGTGCCAAGTTTGCAAGGTTTGTTTTCTATTGTGTATTGTAAACGTCTTGATAGATACATTGTACCCAGTAGTTTGTTTTGTATAATGAATGACAATCACAAAGCTAATTGACACATGTATGATGTAGTTTATCCTGAGTGTGCATTTGAATTATGAAAACTTAATCATCTAGATAAAGATGCTACTCAAATGAAAAGTGTGCAGTGAACTCTTTGACCTGTGTTGCAGTGAAGGAACATGTGTAAATAAAGTCATACCCCACCAGTTAACACTTCAGAGATTTGAATGGATACATATTCATGTAGGTACAAACATTTCTCGATTGTGCAGGTATGTATGGCTAGGTCATAAAAAATGATGAATATGCAACAAAATGTAGTTTTTCACACTCATAAATTACGTATACACTTGATGATTGAGTTGATGAATGCAAAAATTCCTGATATGAAGCAAAGTGTGTCTGTCATTAGGATTCTGAAGAATTTGTATCATTGTACATAGATTCCACATTACCACGTATGTGTTTGCTGCCTTTTGTTTCCAACATATATATTAAGTAAATTCAAACATGTTCAGACATGTACAACTACATGTATTGTGACTTATTCTTCTATTCAAAATAGTTAAAACTTATTATAGATATTATCTAAAAACCCTTGCGGTGACTCTAAACCAAAACTTTTTAGAAAATTACCTGTAAGACTAAAACCAAAAGAAAGAATCATTCATGAATTAAATCAGGGATTCAATGGCATTCTTGTGCATGCTGTATTCTGTTGATGTAATTTTGTGATGATGTTAAATCATGAACATTACTAGTTAATGATAACACTGGTAATAAATATGTAAATCATTGTGATATGGTATTGAAGTGTCTATACTTAATGAAATCAATTGTCACAATTTCATGAAAGAAGAACCAACAGACCATGTATTTCTATCACCTTGTGCAATACTACATTGTGAAATTGTGTATATTTTAATCTTTTGTCACAGACATATACGTTTGGAAATTGTTAAAGTCAAATGAACTGTAGAAAATCATAATTATATACAAGAAGTAGTTTCTATTTCGTAACCTCAATGTAAATAAGTACTACTTGAATTGTACATAGCTGATAAGACTTTTGTATTGCCCTTTTTTTCACTGCTGTCAACTTTCTGCATAAGATATTTATAGGATGGACCATATGATGAAGTCATGGAATGCTGTCTCAGCATCGAAAGGAGGATGACCCTACAAAGTGCTATCATGTACTCTCTTACCATCAATTTTGATAACTTTTATCAATGATGATTAGATCTACAATGACAGCTCTACATTTGTAAATCATTCCCTACTTCTTTGCCTTGCAGATTTTGTTATATTGTTTAAAATTGAATTTGATATTATGTAATGTTACTTCCAAGTTTTCTGAATCATTTGTTTCCTGCCTTTTTATATGTGGAAAATTAAAACATTATATAGCAGACGTTAATGTAAATATGCAATTGAGGATGACTAGGAAGAAGAATATGCAATGTGTAACTCATCATCATCATCATCATCATTCTTCCGGAATTACTCCGGTGAGATACAATCAATAAAGTTTTGTGAGTTTAGTAATGTGTAACTAAGATGACCTTTCTGTTGTGAGAATATGTGTGATGTGCAATCAATATTTTTCATGAATTCTTATGAAGTTAATGAATTTGATGGATACTTTTAGAGCTAATAAAAAGATGTGGTGATACATTAAGATGATATCAATTTGATTCTGTGTTTTTCTTCATATTATTGTCACTGAAAATTGATTTCAAACACCTGATCTTGGACTAGACTTTGCAGTAAAAGGGGATGTTTGCAGTGTTTTAAGTTAGTAAATTGAAACAACTGTAGTAACGTGATGCAAGACAAAGCATATGTTTGCAATGAGAGGTCAGTGCATAAAACCACCGCAAATATTTCATGGTTTACAGTATTGTAGGACTGAAGAAAAGGAGGGCAAGAAACTGATACATTGCAGCCTCATGTCAGCTCAGCCTCTGATATAGAACAGACCCAGCTGGGAGATGTTTGTTGTAGGAGTGGTACCCTGGGCATGCTGCTGAGAGGCAGGATTAAAACATCAATGGTCCATGCAAAGGGTGGCCACACCCTTGAATACATGGAAGTTCATGATGTATTATAATGGCCTATAGTGTTTCTTTGCTCTGTAGATAGCTTGTAAGCCATAATTCCTTCAGTGTGCAGAGATAATCTTTCAGTTCGCTTACGCTTTAGTTGGTTTCGTTATTTCGTAAATCTTTGTTGTGATTTACTGCATGAAGATAAATACATGTACGGGGAATTTGGGTCAATGGCTTTTAAACAATTTGCTCGCATCACAACGCAACAGTATTATTTCACCAGAGATACCTCGTGCATTGAACAAATCAAAATATTCATGGGCAAGATATCATCAAAACCCAAACAAAAATTATAGATTATTTTTCTGGCGGCACATCTGATGTTTGTTGTATCTAGAACGCAAATATAGAGCTAGTTGGCCGTGGTAATGTTTTGCGCCACCTGTGCTTACTTTGCGTACCGCCGCGGTTTCACTATCCCAGGACACAAAATTTGTCAAAATGGCGTGCTGCGGCGGTTGTGATTCTAAGTGTAACGAGTACCTGACTTATCAGGTCGTGAAATACCTTCTGATCATCGCCAGCATCTTCTTCTGGGTAAGTAGACCACGTCTAATGTTGTAAGCTACAACGAGTCATCGTATTTTTGTTCGTACACAGAGGTAGACTCTCGCAACCCCTGTGTGTTCTGTGTGCACTTGTACTGGGATCTCGCAGCGGGACACTCACTTGACACGAGTTCCAAAACACTCGAAAACATTGTCTGTACAAATTGTTCACGTCCCGCCTCGTCGTCCATCACTTGCTCGACATGTCTGTGGTTTCGTGGTGTAGTACCTTGTAGCTTGTCTTCTCAGCTTGTTGCGAGATCTTATCATGTGTCTGGAAACATTTAGGGTTAAACACTCAAAACATGACAATTATGTGATATGTGCTTTGGGCCATGTTCTCGGTGTTTCTTGTTTACTTGGGCTGTTTGTACAAGATGCTTGTCCTGCAATTAGACACGTAGTATATGTAGAACTTAGGGATAGAAGTATAATGTCCAAAATAGTTTTCATAGTTTGGAATAAGCCTGAAGCCATGGCGTCGGAAAAGCGAATGATTTTCTGGGAAAGCGGATAATTAGATCAAGTCAGCCCACGCACTCACTCACTCAAATATTTTTATTTTTTATTTTATTCAAATTGCAGCAGGCAATACATGATAACCGAGGCAGCAGTAGCTGATATCGGGCGTCTAACACAAATATTTGACAAAAGTGAAACTGCTCTTCTGTGAAAATACAATGTATACCATATGACGTTTTGCTTTTTACACCGAGTGCTTCTCACATTGTGAAAAGTTCATGTAACGTTACACTCATGTAATTGTACTCTAGACGGAGTCATGGTCAGGGTTGTCCCCTATGACAATTAACTTCGGTAAATCCCAGGACTACCAAGTGATGTAATTTGCTACATTGTAGCATGACTCATTCTTTCATTTTCAATGTTTGAGTGGATGCAATCTGAACAGTTCTGATATAAACTCAAGTCAAGATCAACGTCGGATATACTCCGATCAGGGGGTGACATATTATGTAAAATAAAAATTTATAATCACGACATAACTTTAGGAAACCTCTGGAATGATATTACCAAGTTCCAGTGATGTAAATTTTCAACATTGATGGCATGACTCATTCTTACATATCCAATATCATACCCTGTTTAAGTTGACTTTGGATTTTGATGCAATTTGAACAATTCTGAAAAAAAAGTCAAGATTAAGGTCAGGTTAGCGCATATTATCTGAAATAGAAATTTAGGTATAGATTGAATTTGGGAAGAAGTAAAGGATGTTATATAGACACCGATAGAAATGATAGATGATGGGGGTAATGTTAAGTAATGATACCTCCCATAGTCATGATATCTCAAGTTGAAATGATGCCAGCCCCTGATCTGTACTTACCATTGATCTTCTAACCCTTGCTGGCTGCTATGTCATGCAGAGCAACTTGTTATCTTTAAGTATAGCCAAAACTTGTAAGCATGCCAAAATGTTTTAGACTGTCTACATTTAGAAAGTCTTCATTTGATTATCAAATAAAAAATGTTTCTAGCAATTTCAAGTTCATGATTTTCCCGTCATTGAATCTGACAACAATTCACTGTGTATTCATACAGATAAGTGCTGTATGAATAACATAAGGTTTATATGATAGAAGCATGGTAAAACTAAGCTGAAAACATGTTGAACGACTCCCCGCCCCCACGACTGCTGTTGTTGACAACGTTTGGTCAGAGTAATGCCATATGTTAGCTTATGGCCACAGGATTTTGAGACAGACCATGAAACTTATTGAATGAAATATATCCTAACAATGGATTAATATCACTTATTACAACAGGCAATGGTTAAATGGTAAGCTGTGTATGTGTAGTACAAATGTACATGTTTGTCATGTTTTAAGTTTGCTGGACCATGACGTACCCAGGACAGGTGGGTGGTAAAGGTGTGTCGTACAGGTATGTCGTACAGGTATCCGGTTATAAATCTTACTGGACCATGTCCTTCTCAAAACAGGTGGGCGGTAATACAAATGTACCTATGGTTCAGGTATACAACATTCGGTTGTAAAATCTTGTGTGACACACACTACTGAACTGATTTATCATGTATTCAAAACTTGACACAGGAAACTTTTATTCTGTCTGCACGGTGACATTGATTTATGTTACAAATGCCAGTGTGTGTTGATGAAGGTTAGACATCCAGGTAAATGATATCTTGATCACTGTCGAGTCAACACTGGTACATGAAATATTGTCTCGCCATAGGAACAATCTTAATATGATTTTCATATCAGTGACAGTTACATACAATCAGGGCATACAATGATTATGAGTGACTTTATTGGGTTCAAAGTGTTTTCCAGTTTCATTTCATATACCGGTACTCGTGCTGCCAGTTCATTTTAGTGATGCTGAAGAAGGGTGGTCATTCGAAATGTCCAGATGAAATCTCTGTATCTTAGCCAGTAGACTGTAGAGATTGAAATGTCTTTGAATAAAAAATTGCCAGACAGTGTTCCTTGGGTTTCAGATTGTACCAAATAATGATTTCATGCAAAAGCACGAAATCATCTTTGGCAAAGAAACTTTTCTTGTGTCTTCTGCCTCTATTTGTCCTATGTTTGAAACTATATGATATGAAGGGGAGATGACAAAGGCGCACATGCGGTTAGTAGTCTATCCAGTATTCACCAGAAGTGGGAAAAGTCCCTGTTGTGTACCACACAATACTTAGTTCACTGTAGGTCGTTGTACTAGAATAGAACTGTGTAATCTGGCATGCTGAGCATGTAATGCCAGTGTTAGGGCCAAGCTGTTCTTTTCATGGTATTTCATAGACTTTGGAAGTCAGAAGTCTATAACTAAGAATTTCAAGCTTTTAATTCTTATTACTTGTTTCCACACTAGACAAGAGTATGCATCCCACCATCATATCATTGTGAAATCTCAATCAGTAACGCAATATAGCATGTGCATCTGGATTATGTGTACTTTTATGTAGTAATATACATGTGTTATCATTTGAAAATTTGTTCAATGATCTCTTGAAATACAGTTATAGATTACTATAACTTTTTGTATACATTGACTTTGTTTTGTTATGGTCGTTGTTCAACGACGGTCACATCTACATGTATTTTTGTCATTTGGATTTGAATTTATTATACATCTGCTAGAGTATTGATCTTGTATACTTTTTAACAAGAGACTGTTTTGATGTACTGAAATTTTTCTTTCCAGGTATTTTTAATACATCATTAGTGTATAATTTGGACTAGCTATAGTTGGTGCTATATGACACCTGCAGTGTGCTTGAAGTTTTAAAAAGTTCAAACATTAAGTTGAAAATGCAAATGTCGCAAACACAGGTTTCAACCTACTGTAAATCATTCTATTTCAGCTTGTCAGTGCAGCTATCATGGGCCTTGGAATATTTGCTGAGGTGGTGAGAAGAGACCTGGGCTCTATGAACACGTTTCTGGTCAGCCCTGCCGCGGCGCTCATCGCAGCGGGGCTGGTCGTGTTTGTCGTCACCTTCCTCGGAATGGCGGGAGCCCTCAGGGACAACCTCACCATTCTCAAAATCGTAAGTTTGATTTCTACATGTATAGTTGTGTCCAAATAGTATACTGTAATCCTTGTTTCTTTCACTGTACTTAATGACTTTATGTTCATTGTTTTCACAGCCACCTCTGTACCATGAACTTATTATCACCTTGAAAAATCTTGTTGTTATTTATAATTCCTTTACACATACTTACTGTAAATCACTTGCTACCACCGTGAAAGTGTCCATTTTCCTTACACCGTGAAATTTTGCTACCGTGAAGATAAAGTGAATTACAGTAGGGGTCTGCACACTCTGCTACTTCAGCATTCTGTGGAGCCAGAAGGGCATGGAAGGAAATCTATGAAATCCTTAATCCTATGAAAAATGCATCTGAAACTGTGTGTACCAAGACTATCCCCTTAGATTCTGTTTTCCTCTTCCAGTTTAGCAGTATTTGCCAAATCCCAGAAATCTTTCATGGATTTTCAATATAACTGTTTAGCATCAGTCGCTCGCAACTGAATTGTGATGAGATGGTGACCTGTCATTGATGAAGTCTACATGACACTATGTTTTATAGTCCATGTATAATGATTACGTATAGAAATACAGCTGTAATAGAAATGCTAAGAGCTTGAGCAGTAGTTACAGGTTTCTGTTGTTTTTAGAAGTAGCTTGTTAGACATCAGGCTATGTTTGAGTCTTAAATGATGTAATGCACTTTTTCCTATTATTCACAACTTGTGACTTGCTGACACATATTATATAATGACATAGTATCATGAACATTCTGAAATATGATCTGGTAATATGGCACAGTAACATATCATTGTTGGATCATCAAAGTGACTTTCTTCACTGTCATTATGAGTCATCCGTACAGGTGTACTATGTATCAAAAAGTGTGCAGAGACTCATGTTTAAACACTTTGTACCTTCTGTAGTTCATCGGGCTGATGATAACTGGACTCTTGCTGCAGCTGATTGTGGGACTGGTGGCCTTTGCCTTCAAGGATCAGGTACTTATAACTTTTGTACATACAAATGTACAGTTATAAGACATGTCAGGAAGCTAACAAAGCATGTTAAATGTTCAAAGTGATTGTTAATATTTATGTTTCTGATGATAGGGATGATATGACACTTAAGGATTGGAGTCAGAAGGCTTAAGTTTGTAGGACACAGCCTTAGGAGCAAAGATGAAATTGTGGCTGACCTGGTGCTCTGGACTCCCATACACTGAAAGAGGAAGCCAGGAAGACGAGCAACAATCAGAGAGATGATAGACACCCTTAAGAAACATGCTGACCTTGATGTAGACATTATCTATGCAATGAGGGACATTAACACATGGGGAGCCATCACGACCTGACGAAAGCAAGCAATGCATTTGGGAAAAGCAAATATGTTTTTACAACTCATATCACATGGTGTATTTCAGGCAAAGAATTTCATCAATGATCAAGTCTCCAAAGGTGTGAAGAGCTACTTTGCAGACTTGGATTTCAAGAATACCATGGATTGGGTGCAAGAAAGGGTAAGCAATGTTGTCCTTTGCTATAACTCTAACTCGGGGGGGGGGGGGGGGTAAATGTAGTCCCATAGCCTTTTTGAGGACTGACAAAATCAAAAGTTGGAGATAGCCATGGATCCACTTAACTCCTGTATGTCTAAATTTGTGCCTGTAGTTCTACTGCTGTGGCGGCGCTGATTACGAGGACTGGGAGAAGAACGACTACTTCCGTTGTGCTTCCCCTGGTCCTGCCTCCTGCGGCGTCCCGCACACCTGCTGCGACCGTCGCGCGGTAAGCCATCTTTCTAGAAACGGAAGGAAAATGTCCAACATTCCAAGTCATATACATCCTGGAGCTTTTTAACATTCAGAAAGTTTAAGTTTATATTTGTGGCCTTATTTTGCTTTATCAAATAATGGAATGTAACGTTTAATTACATATCATGTTTTTACACATTTGTTTACATTGTTCTACTATATTCCGGTGCTAACTTTTCTTGATGATATCTTCCACAGAATCCAACTGCTGGTGGTGTAGTGAACACCCAGTGTGGGTATGGGGTTAGGGTGTATGAGGTGAGTCCCCCAAGGAATCATGTTTGGACCACTTGAAGATGTTTCTTCTTGCTGATTCCCTTACAATGGATAGGACACACAACTTTTTTTTTCTTCGTTTTTTAACAGACGTGGACGACGTGGCACTGCACTTAAGTTTTTATAACTTATACTAACAGTGCCACGTACAGATAACAACATACATATTCTAATTTTCATACACCTAGGCAAAGTGAGGAAAGTCGTGTAAAGTGCCTTTCCCAAGGGCACAACATTGGTGGCGTCAGGGAGATTCAAACTCGGGACCTCTTGGTTCTGAGTTGAACACCCTGTCATTACGCCACAGGACCCCACAAACAACTTGCACGGCTTGAAATCCTTTTTTGGGTCAACTTGTACTGGTGCAGATGAAAAAAGAAGTACATGCACATAAAAAATATGTGCACAGCCTAGAATATTGTTATTGTTAAGGATTTTTGTTGAATTATGACCACAGCATTGTCACCACTTGTATTACATGTAATAACATATTTACAACTCTAAGGCTACAGTTATCGTACACCGTTAGTTGAAGTAAAAGCTGAATCCCCTCTGCCAGTGTCTGTTATACAACACGTTCCTCCCCCTGCAGCGTCTGGAGCTTGTGGACATAGTGTACATTCGTGGCTGCACGGATGCCGTTCTTATCTGGTTTGAGGACAACTTCGACATCTTCGCTGGGCTCTGCATTGGTCTACTTCTGCCTCAGGTATGCTTGTATGAGTTGTCTCTGCCTATATATAAATCAGGATTGATCCCATGCCAGGGTGAATACAGATTCACAAAGCCTGGTACTGTATAAACAGGGTCTTGTTAGTAAAAACATTTAAGAGATTAAGGGTTTTAGATGCTAGTAAGTAAAGTGTATATCTTTTAGATATTGAGTGAAGTAATATATACGAAAAGGCATGTAAATGATTGGTACCTTTTGTTTGGAAAATTTCTAAGATGCAAGAAGATTGCAGTGTACCATCTTCCCACATTAATTTCTTACAATATTTTCTTCATCCATAGTGTATAGGTATTCTCTTGGCTTGGATATATATATCCAGGATAGAGGACGAGATATACAAGATTGGTCTAACAGGTGGTGATGATGCGGATCGAGCCATGATGGATACTGCCATATAGTGTATGACATTTTGGCCTTTAAATTTGGTGATGGTGGCAGCACAGAGCTCTCTTATTGTTACTTATTGTTGTGTCTCCTGAATGTTGCTAGAACTGTAGGTTGCACGGTACTGGAAGAACAGCCATTTGCACTTTAAAAGTCCATAATTACAATTTGTAATCCTAAGATTTGTGCTTGATACAGACAAACCCACGATAGACTGATCCCAGCTGTCCTTCATAATAAGCCAATAGAGAGTGGCTTTTTGCATTAATCTGTACATTTCTGTCAGGGCTGAGCTGTAGCAGGTGTAGTTCTGTCTCAAGATGATCTTACACGCCCTCTTCTGCACTGTCTCAATTGACTTAGATTCAGCCATGTGGTTATGTGGTTTTTGCAGTGACCATTCCACTACAAAATCACCACACCATCATCAGCAACACATATTTTCTGTTAGTAATGCACTGTGTTCCCACCACAAACTTTAACACCACCAAACTAAAACTCTTGAACTTAAGATAGGTTTGAAGTATATAGATGTAAAAACGTTGTATAAAAAGTATGACATGACTACAGGTTTAATATCCATACATGGTTGAGAGGGTCATTGCCTAAGTATGACATTTTGAATTTCTGAGGAATCCTATTTCATTGGGTGCTTCAGTTTTTCTGGTCAGTGTTCTTAAGTGTGGGATAATTGTCTCCTTGGTTTAGGTAGAGTATGGATGTCACATGTTGAAAGGCGCAGTCAAACTTACCATTGAGTATGGCCATCACAAGGAATGTCCCTGTAGCCCAACTGGTAGCAGCCTCATAGTTGAGCTCCTGCTGAGCTCCCCATCATAAATTCTTGTCTTCAATTTTTCTTCATTTCAGTTGATTATACAAAATACCTTCAATTGGATCTGTCCTTCGATCTCACAAAAAATGTACAAGCCTTGTTGTGGGTATTAAAATTTTTCACACCTTCATTTCCCTTAGATCCTGGGCATAATATTTGCTGGGGTTTATATTCGAAAAGTATCAAGCATTGTGGAGGAAGAGAAAACCAAGAGACGGTACTTCGATCGCCCCGATGGTTCAGCGTACGGGTTTCAACCATTGCCAAATGAAGCCGAGAGCAATTTGTAAAAAGTATGCCAAACTATGGGTGGACGCCCACCAGAATAGTTTGCTGTGCTCTGCAATTCTGATCAAGATTTTCTTATTAGAAGCTTTTGCAGTGGAAACTTCGCTGATTGGCTACTTTCCACTCCATCTGATTAGTTATTTTATCAAGCGTTTCAATGTGCAATGACTGCAAACTTCCTTCATGGATACTCCATTGTTGTGATTTAGCCCTTCCTTCATCATCTACTCTATGTGATCATTGTTTAACATAATTCAGACGTGATTGCCAATCATTTCAGTAGGGTAGACTAGAAAGTTTATATTAGATCAAAAATAATTACTACACCATCATACATGCTTGGTTACTGTTCATTATCTAATACTATCTTCCTTTGCAATTGTTATATTACACCACTGAATAGGAAAAAAATAGGAATTTCCCAATCTTCTTTAAGCCTGCTGTCAGAGATAATCACAAAATCAATTATAAGTTCAGTCCAACTTTTCCCTCAATATCTCTCACAACAAACATCAATTTGTTGATGTAAAACCTCTTCAGACTTCAGTCTATATTCTTCTGACATCCCACATCTTGTTATCAAAGTTGTGTCTTAAAATCCACCCACCCCCCACCCCCTACACACACATCTGTTTGTTGGGCTGTAAGGTTTCTTTCTGACTCCATTAATCCACACTAATCCATTAACTCACAGGTCTATAGACTCTCTGGGAGTCCACCTTGCAGAGGTACTGTCCCTCCCTCCAACACACCCTAACAGTAATAGAGCAATCAGAAACAATGCCAGATGCAGGGCTGTCTCCAGGACCTGTCCCTCCGTCTGTCCCGGGAGAGAAATTTGCTTGTTGAGATGGTCTAAAATTTCACCCCATTCACGACATGAAACTGATGAAAATTAACTTTTGTAAGCTTAAAATGATAGATTTAATCAGAAAATTAACATGGGACGAAAAAAATCAAATGTGGAGACAGCCTTCACCAGATGAAAGTCAAGACATCGTCATGAATAACAAGATTTTCTCGGTGTGTCTTATTTTTCAGCTTCTTGGAATCTTCCTGTCGTACATCTACATCAACAGAATAGAAGATGAAATCGACCAGATAAAAACGGCACCGTATGGGACCTGGGGAGGGGGAGATGACACTGACGCACCTGCGCAAAGGGATACTGCTGTCTAATTTGTCAACATAAATACATGTACCATACTGTACGCTTAGGCAAGAAAAGCCTTGTACAAATGCTTCTTGTTAGTTAGTGCCACCTTTGTACAAATGTAGTTTTAAATCATGGCTTTTAAATGTGTGAGCCCAAACAAAGCAAGAATGCACCTCAAGAGGAGTAAGATAAACTATTACTTTGCTACTTTTTGCAAAGATGCAGGAAGGCTTGTCAACTCAAGCTTTCCTTGCAATTCGGTTGAGAGAGATACTCAGTGCCTAGTGAGATCTTCCTACTCAGAAATTAATTTTGGCTAATCCATAATGATTTTTTTTAGATTTTTAGAATATAAATGTATCAAGCAGATGGCAGGAAAGTTATGTACTAGCTTGTTTTGTGTTTTGCATAAAATCTTTAATCAATTCACTTGCTAAATGCAAAGCGTTGCAGGACAATATTGTCTGACATGACATCTCACTGATAAAAACTTTTTTGGAACAACTTGTAAATAAATGTAATACTATGTTGTTGTTTTTTCTGTCAGTACAAGCATTTACCAGTAGTGAGGAATATTTCCTACATAGATTCAGAAACTCTCATGTGACTACATAGTTTGAATGTGTACTGTGTCCTTGTATAGAGCACAGTTACGTTCACCATAAACTTGATTTGATTCTGACAAATCTTTTACTCTAAAATGAAAACCTGGTGCTAACTAACATTACATCTAATGGTACAGTTGGGGTGAGCAAATTACTGCTGCCTTACTGAAGAACAGTTTATTCCAAGGTCATATTCAGATCATGTAGTGACAACATATTAGCAAGTCCTGAGACCAAACCATGGGTGTGCAAACATGAACTCATCTGGCTACAATTTGATATAACTTGATACAGATTTCAGAGTTGTAGACTATGAAAAAACAGCCTCTAAATACTACAAAATTGAACGATTTTCTGCAGAAAACAGTTTTGTGTGTGTAAGAATGCTGAAAGTTTCTTTTCTCTCAGCCCCCTCAAAATGTATACTTGATAGAATTGATTAGTAGATAAATCAGGGCTTTGTAGTTTTTCCTCTCAGGAACTTTCTGAGATAAAGATTTGTAGTACAATATCCAAACAACACAGGAACAGTGAATGAAAGTTCAGCAAACAAACTTCAAACTTGAAAGTGATTTGAAACTTGAAAGTGATTTGAGGCTGCCTGGTAACATTTGATTTTCAATAGCAAGAACATTTCCCAACTTGGTGATAAAACATGATGATATCATGTAAGATTTCGGAATACAATACAGTAGATAAGCTAGTCAGACTTCATGTACATACTTAGCCTTTCTTTGACAGCTGCTTACTATAAAGAAACTTAAAGCCTATTTCCAGTTAATGAAAAAAAGTACAGGCAGTAAGTACTCTCAACTGGTTGTCAGGAATTGGTCTTTGATGTTGTGTCTTAAGTGCTGCTAAAGCCATTAGTTACATGTACTTTTCTCAATGAAATGTTACAATAGGGATGTTGTGAGCATTTACAAACAAGGCTTGTCACAATGTAGCATTATGATAAGAGTCACAATGTAGCATTACAATAGAGACACTACAATGTGCTATGCATCAACATCTACTTAAAAAGCCTGCCTTACTTAGACCTAGACTTTGTGCACAAATGTGTGATGTAACAATATGGTCTAGACAATTGAATGCTGTAATAATTGCCCTGGAATATGAAACGCCAGGCTTGTATGTTTTACAGTATTTGGAGCATTGTCTTCTGTGTAAACTTTAATTCTATTTGTGATATGTCAGAAAATGGTTATGTAAGCTAGTGTGTTTGAGGATTTCAATGTCATAACTGAGACTTGAGTATGTCATGTTGCTGCTCCTGATCAGTCTTACCCATAAAGAGACACAGGTCAAGAATCTCAATTATGGGAATTGACACTGTGTATAGCATCTACATGTACATGTAGTAGGAGTCCAACACAAAACTTTGCATGTATCAATGTAAACAATGTTACCTTTATAGTCTACAACCTCTACAAAGAATTGACATTGTCTTAAGTTTGTTCTTTGGTATGAGGAAGAAATCTGTAGTGCCGAAAAACTTTAAAAGATACAGAACATGTGTCACTACTAGGATTATTTCAATGTGGTACACATATCTTATTTTAGAGCACCTTATTAAAGTTAGTTTGTAAATACTTGTACCATGTGCATGATGTTGCAAATGTGAGGATAGTCTACATGTTCAAAGAAACAATTCAAAAGACAGAAGAAAGCTAAGATAGAAGATTTTATTGTAAGAAGCATGGGAGCCATTGGGAGGTTGCAGTGGTGTATAGAATGGTAAGAGGGACTGGTACAGCTTTAAGTGTCTGTAGTAGGACTGCTTGGTGGTATTCTGGCTTAAAACCATAACCTTCTCCTTGCTGAGGTAGCCTTTTGGCGCCCAAGTTGCATCTGTTGCAGAAAAAGACAGTAGGCAGGTGGTTAAGAGTGTACTGTTCACTTGTGGCATAAGCTGTAGAATGTAAATGCAACAGCACTGACTGTATAGAGATGTGGAAATGTAGGTGCAATTTACTTAGATGTGTGTGCAAAATTTTTGATAAATGTTTTCTGCAGAATATAAGAAACTGAAAAATTGGCAAAGTTCTCAAGACTTTATGTAGAGACAGAAGTATAGAACCCCTTTCTCTGGGAACCATGAATGTACAACTAATGAAAGCCGTAGTGAAGCAACATTGTGAGGAATTCGATTGTGATGAAAAAGTTTCAGCAAGTATGTGAAGAGCATTGGAAATGTGAGTGGGAGAGATGTTTGGAGAATATCAAATTCAGCTGAAGTTGCTTTAACATCAGCTGGCGAATATGAGCTGTCATTTTCCAGCAAAACTTTTAACATGTATGTATATGGAGCACAGACTTACTTGATTTCTTGCCACAAGTTGATGTTTGAAATTGCCTTTTTTCATAATTAAAACAGAGTGTGATTTTAATGGTATTTTCTGTCTTCATTTATGACCTACATTTTCATTTGTCCCAAGCTGGGTTTTTAAGGACAACTTGTTCTTTTTTACATGCCCCCTTTAAGGTTATTCTCATCATCCAGTACAGGGAAAGTATTTCGATAATATTATGCTAAAGATGTCCTAACTTAGTTTGTATGTTTGTAAAAATCTATATCCACATATGCTTTTCCTCAATACTGCTACCCCTGACTGACCCTTGAAGTGTTCTCCTCTGGTCAAGGATAGTTTCTCTCCGCCAACTCAACATAATGCTTATCCTTGCCCTTAATGATGTGTTAAGTTTGTTGATTTATTTCTGGACCATATGTAGCTATGCATACTCTCCAAGCAGAGGATGGGTTCCGGCAGGTTTTTGACGTGTTTTTAGGCGTTTTTGTCGGCCCTTCTACTTTTTCATTTTTTTAGTCGTCTCTATAAACCTGGGTTTATAGACAGAAAAAAAAAAGTAGAAAGGCCGACAAAAACGCCTAAAAACACGTCAAAAACCTGCTGGAACCTATCCTCTGCTTGGAGAGTAGCTATACACTGGTTGATTTATTTCTGGACCATATGTGGGTCATGTAGCTATACACGCATGGCATTGGCTGTCCATTTACTTACTTCTTTCTTACTCGTCGATAGATAAGCACCGTCCAATACAGGGCAGTTGCTTCTAGTTGCCTTGTTTGCAAAATATACTTGGTACCTACCTGTTTGTGCATTGAATTCTATCAGCGTACTGAGGTGAGGTACATGCTCAAAGAAGTGGCCTTTAGCAGTTCACCGAAGGACTGCAACGGGGTGTCAGCCATTGTACCTGTTGTACTGCAGTGATACTTTTCACCGCTACATGGCGCTTTTGATCCATGGCGATTTCTACACAAGACGTCCTCAACTGCCAGGCTTTGTGTTTTGTATTAAATTCAGCAAGTAATGAAAGCAAATGGAAAAGAATCAGACCGTGGAAATCTGTGTCATAGATATAGAAGGAGGATTTCTTTCTGTCTGGTAGAGTAACTAGAAGCAAAATTTCCTCCTTTTTAATAAGAAAAATCTAAAATCCTCACATCAATTTTGGGGGTGTCCAAAGGATGACATCCATAAGTCAGTGTGGTAATGAAATAAAGACAAAGACAATAGTCGACTGTACACTACATGATATATTCATTTGTGATCTGTTATACATACAAGCAAGGATTTGACAGAACCTCCTTGATATAATTAGGCTAGTAACAGTAGGATGGTATTCCAATGGTAGTAATAAAAGATTACAGCAAAAAGAAAAAATGTGGCATCAACAAGCACATAAATACACATAAACACAGACTGACATGGAAGCTGAGATGTGTCTATACAATGTGAATGCTGTTTCCTGTAAAGAGTACACTACTTATAGGAAACGCAGTGCTGGATGTAATGATGATGTCTCGACACCAGAATATTCCTATGAAGTTGTTTCATGAGTTGAGATCTCACCATGGAATCATTGGCAAAATCTAATGTAGCTAGCAATTGCACTGTGCAATTGTTGCATAAGAATACTGAGAGGGGAATATAGATGTGTAGTGGAAACTAATAATGACTTTACAGTGCTATATGCATCTTGGAGAGAATTATTGTTCATCTGTGGGTTTGTTCTTAATTTTCTGAACAATATTCTATAAAATCTTTTCTACAGCAGTAACTCTAAGCTGCTGTTTTTTCCCCTGCCCTGTTTTCCTTTAAGTGTTTATGACAGGTAGGCAATGTCACTTTACCTTGTCCCCGTATGGTATAAGCTTTTATTAAAGTTGGCTTTATATGTTATGAATACTCTAGTATACAGTTGTTAACATGGAAAATCTAAAGACAAGCCATTGTCTACATAATAGGCCCATTTTCATTTACAGTCGATGTTTCTTTTACGCACATTGTTTCAAATTTTGGCATTACACTAATTGTCAAAGAATTACATTAGTCATAATTGTCTGGAAGTCACAAAAAAAAGATACTACATCGTGTATACATTTTTGCTTCAGGATATAGAAAGACAGCACATGTAGAAGAGTAGGACATCTGTAAGAAGAGGTTACAGATCTATACAGTGTTTCTAACAGGGTTTGAAGTTTGTGCCAGGTAGGGAAGCCTTGTCCAAGTCATCAAAGTAAGGATGTATCAAGGCTGCTTTGGCAGAGATGCGGTTTGCTGGGTCGTAGATCAGGGTTTTCTGTAAAGCAAATTACAACATGATTTTAGTAAAAGATAGGACGGCAGACACAAATACTTTTGAATGATAGATTTTAAAAGCAGCTACTGAAAGAAAGGCAATTTTACTGGCCAACTAACAGGGTAGTCAGTAGTTAAGTTCACAGTAATTTTATTCTCACAGTTTTTGCGGTGACCTCTTGAAACCACCATGGAAATTTTTGCTCTGTCTTCCGTCCACATATTCCCTTGTCTTTGTACTACGTACTGTACATTGTACAGTATTATGATGTATTGGAGGCACTTATATAGTGAATATGCATGAATACTAACAAGGCACAATTGAAAGCAGACCTGATTTTCAAACACTGAATATAATGGAACATGTGCCGGTGTTTCCTTATGAGACTGTAGCGCTACTATTGTTTCAGCCGCGAACTAAAAACCACCATGAACACTCCACTTTCTTCTTACTGCAAAGTTAAATCCCTGCAAACATAAACCCATTTACAGTAACCTTTACTATCAGGATATTGGGGGTTAAAAAGGTGGAGTCACCTGCAGCAGGTCCAAGGCCTGGTCGTCCATGTTCTTGACGGATGTCTTGAGCTGGTTGGGGCTGGTCTTCCAGCTGGGGAAGCTGGGCTTGTAGTCAGGCAGCTGGGTCACGCCCGGCCAGATGTCGTCTGTGGGGGTACCCATGGTCCTGGGGTGGGGGGACAAATCTCATTAACCATCCAGCAAAATTTATTAGTTCATGTATTATGAATCTTGAATTTGAAGGAATTATTGTATTGAATGTGCAGGTAACTGCTAATTGTGTAACTAATATGTACTCCTTCCCAAGGTACTTCCTCGTTTATTACTTGTATGATAGCTAATGGAGTGAATCCAAGGTTAACCCTTAATGGCTAGTTGGGCAACCTTGGTTGTTTGTATTTGCATGTCAGTCAAACCAATAAACAAATAAATCTCATGCAACAGTCCACTTACATTACATCAGTTACTACACCACATTGTGCCTTGCTCAAGTTTTTGGCAAGGTAGGAACCATTGAAAGCGACTAAAGCAAAAAGACTGGACTCTAGGCTAGATTTGAGTGGGTAATACAAACTCAAAGATAATTTGTTCCAGAATCGTGGGTCCTACCTGAAAATTCTGAAGAGCTGGTCGATCTCGGAGTCGCCGTGGAAAAGCGGTCTCTTGGTGGCCATCTCGGCGAAGATGGTGCCGATGCTCCAGATATCCACAGGTGTGGAGTAGCGGGGTGACCCCAGCAGGACTTCAGGGGCACGGTACCACAGCGTCACCACCTGGACACACACAGACACACAGGGTTAATGCCAATTATGGTTTGAACTCTCAATCAACTCTTTGTACAGTGTGCTTCTTCCAATGCCTTGGTCACTGCAAGTCTGGACTTTCTAGCTTGATAATACTCAGGGCTCTATCTGGCACCAGCCATTCTGTACACAGATGTTTATGGAAAAATTCTTAAGATAACCAGTACTCTGTAAGCATTTGCAGACCCTGACCTAGCCAGTTCCATGTGTAAATTCAGACCTGATTTAAAACAGGGCACAGGGTTGATCATGAGGTGGATTTTCTGGATCAGGACCCCCTTAGAGCTAGATTCAGACAGACTATACCGTGATTCATGAATCAGAATTAATCCCAGGCCCTGGGTGAATCATGATTGGCCAATCCTGGTTTGGGTGAGGTCCTAGTTAGCCTACCTCGTGTGTGTAAACCCTGACTGGGATCCCAAAGGCACGAGCCAGTCCAAAGTCGGCCAGTTTAATGATGCCCTTGTTGTCAATCAGGAGGTTCTGCGGCTTCAGGTCGCGGTGTAGCACCCGGCGGGAGTGGCAAAACACGATCCCCTGCAGGATCTGGTACAAGTAGCTCTGCGGAGAACACAACAGTTTTGTTACACACCAAGGATACATGATATGTTATGTAGGAAGAGAAATGACCCAGAAAGATCCCCACAATGACAAGAAAAAAATCCAGAGATGACTTAGTAAGAAATGGACAGACAACATAAGGGAAGATGTTCACTGCCTCAACCTACACAATGTTAACCATCAAGCATCCACATCTATGTGGAACAGTGGAAGCATGTCTAGCACCTATGTATGGGGTAAACAGATGATACACCAGATGGTGAGTAAGAAGAGGTAGCAAGTGGTTGTTTGTCATACTTCTGAGTTCCACAACAACAACAACAACAACAAATTGATTGTTGCACCTTGACCAGCATAGCGTCCATGAACTGTCCAGAGGGGATAGAGTCCATGTACTTCTTCAGGTCCATGGTCAGGAACTCGAACACCAGGTACAGCTTGGACTCCTGCATCAGTACATCCTGTAGGCTGGAGAACATGGGACAACAGACAGGACAATTTTCTTTAAAAATAAGCAAACATAAACTTCTATATTTGTCATCACATAACAAGGAAGGTACCTAGGCAAAATTTTGATGGACAGCCAGGATGAGTCTACTATAACTGTCCCTACCAGACAATGTTGGGGTGCATGAGTTCCTTCAGCAGTGAGATCTCCCTGATAGCTGTACTGGGCACGCCTTCCTCCTCACTCTCCAGCCGGATCTTCTTCAGGGCCACCGTCAGACCCGTCTTCTTATTCCTCCCCTTGTACACAACTCCATAGGTACCTGGCACAGTCACAAGCAGTCTTGGTGTTAGACAAGTCCAGAAATGTTTAATTATCAGAACATGATCTATGAACCGGGATGGGGGTGAGGGGTGGGTGGCAATATCAACTTCCACCAAGGACATTATAATGTCCAATGTCTTGCTTCCACCAACCTTTGACTAATTGCATGAGCTGGATTTTTCCTATGGAGTGCCCCATGACTACAAAGGGCTAGCATATGTAATAACAAGGAAAAACGTAGTCGCCACGGCTACCCCAACTGGAGAGGGAAAGTATAGTTTAAAAAAAAGAAGATGTAAACAAGAAAAAGTTAATTTTTGGAATAGCCAAAAGGGATCACACTCATAGTTTATATCTATCTGAGTGGTACCTTTAATTATTGGTCAGAATCTAAAAAATGATGATTGATATTTAACTTTCGAGGTTCAGTAAAGAAGGAAGGAAGAAAAATATTTGAAAATTTGTAAAACAAAAAAACAAACATTTTACACCATTCACACTGCAAACAGAAGCACAGACTGATAAAAAGGGATCCACCATCAGATGTACAAAACGTTTCCTTACCTTCTCCAATCTTCTCGATTTTGACGTAGTCTTCCATTTTTTGTAGCAAACAAAGACGACAGTAAAGACTACAATCCTGTGAAAGGAAGAAAGAATATTTGAAATAACAAATGTAAATTGGTATGCAGAAATCTACATTCTGTGTTCACACAAGTAAACTGCCGTACTAGCTAATAATGTTCTTTTTTTTTCAATCTCAGGCTGATGAAGACTGGAAGCTGCGGTAAAGATTTCAACTGTCTGGATCACCCACGCTACACGTCCCTTTGTGTGCATCTGTCACAAAATTTGTTAAAATTTCAGGCCTAAAACACAAAAATCGCAATGAAATCGACATTTCCTGTTGGCTCTACTTGTCCCAATTCCTTTTGAGTCGTCAAAGACTGCAAAATTTTCCCAAACAGTGTAAAATAATGGTGTAAAATCCCACCAACCTTTTAAACCCTCCTCCAGCTGGATTCCTCCTCGGTTCTGAATTTACGTTTTCAAAACTAGTGCGTCGGTCTTTAAATCAACCAATGAGAGCTCGTCTAACATACACCGGCCAATCAGATAGTGGCTTTCATTTTAGCCTCTTTTTGGATTTTCCCATCATGCTTTGAAACCCGGAAGTGGGCGTTTTTGCCAAAAATAAAAAAAAATCGGATAGGAATTTTTACTTTTTCTCCACTTAAGCAATTTCTTTGAGTTCGACTTGTAGCAAATTTGCGCCTGTGAGTCTGCGTTAGCTTCTCAGTCAAGTGACATATCCAGGTGGACTTTGATTCTCACGAGTTGTCGTGTGCAAACACTCGTGACTGCCCCCCTCCCCATTTTTTCTGAGACGTCTCTTTGATTTTCTTCGGAAGTTGGGAAAGAGTTCGTAGGTTCGGCCACCATGGCCCTGGACATCCGCCTTAAGAAGGTGAATAAGATCTACTACGAGGGGGAGCTCGTGTCTGGAGTTGTGGTGATCCAGAGTAAAGGGGACATGCAGCACCAAGGTATGAAAACTTGAATTTTATGAGAAGGTTAAGGTTCTGTTGTCAGAACCCAGCTCTAGCCAACTTTCGATTATCCTGGATGCCAGACCCCCAATCTGTAAAATATCTATACCACACGATACACATTTCAGAGACTGGGGGTCAGGCATCCAGGCTAGATATTTTTGAGATTGGTATCCAGGCTAACTTTTGATTTACATGCACCGTGACAATTTGCAGCAATTTGTTTTGCAGTCACTTTTCAAAACCTTTATCATAATAATTAGTGAAAACATCACAATTCTGTTCCAGGTGTGAATCTGTCGATGGAGGGTTCGGTGAACCTGCAGCTGAGTGCCAAGAGTGTGGGTGTTTTTGAAGCCTTCTACAACTCCCTCAAGCCTATCCAGCTGGTCAGCTATGCGGTGGAACTGGTCAAGCCAGGCAAGCTGCCTTCTGGCAAGACAGAAATTCCGTTCGAGGTTCCCCTGAAGCCAAAGGGACACAACAAGGTGCTGTACGAGACGTACCATGGCGTGTTCGTGAACATTCAGTACCTCCTCCGTGCAGAGGTGAAGCGGTCCCTGCTGAACAAAGACCTGACCAAACAGAGCGAGATCATTGTGGAGTACAGGGACTCCAAGGACAAGGCCGTGGCCAAACCTGTACCCTTCACCATTACTCCAGACTCTCTACAGAACATCAAGGAGAAAAGTCAGATTCCAAGGTACAACTACAAAGATCTAGGAGGGAAACCTAATGATATAACACAGTAACGTTACTAGTACTTGCCTGTGTTACACTATCTTTCGCTGTCAGAGGCTGATTAGGCCCCCTGCCCGACCAGTGGAAGGGCTTCCAGAAGCATGATTTATCTTACTATTCTTAGTCAGAACACAGCACAAGATGTACATATAAAATTTAGATAGGCAGACTATTCTTCAATATATCTGAGACATTTCATTTTTGTTAAGCTCTGTGTACTGTATTACCATCATGTTCAATGGTAGGTCCTGTTCCTTTCTGTCCCTTGCAGGTTTGTTGTGAAAGGTAAGCTGGATTCCTCCCTATGCTGCCTGTCGCGTCCCCTGACGGGAGAGCTGGTTGTGGAAAGCTCAGAGTCGCCCATCCGATCCATCGAGCTGCAGCTGGTGCGCGTGGAGACCTGTGGCTGTGCAGAAGGCTACGCTCGCGACGCCACGGAGATCCAGAACATCCAGATCGGGGAGGGCGACGTGTGCAGAGGGCTGACCCTCCCCATCTACATGATCTTCCCGCGGCTGTTCACCTGCCCCACCCTCATCACCTCGAACTTCAAGGTGGAGTTTGAGGTGAATGTGGTGATCGTGTTACAGAACGACCACCTGATCACAGAGAACTTTCCACTCAAACTGAGCAGGTTCTAAGGACAATCAAAGTGAAGTGCTGTGATGCATATTTCTTGGTATCAACTTGAAAGACTGACTCCATTAAAGATGAAGATGGCAATGAAAGGAATTTGAAAACCTTTTTATGACTTGTGTATTACAAAATATATAAAGAAGTAGAAGTAATGAATGCTCTTGTCAACTCATTCAAATCTAGGCACATGGGAGAGTACATATTGTTGGACCTGCTTTGCAAATTTTTTTGTGTGCAGGCAGGTTTAAAAAAGTTATAGAATTTGTTTAGATGCATACTCCTTAAATTGTTTATGTTCGAATATTAATTCCATGTCCTGTAATGACTGTATGATCTTGTCAGCTGGGCTAGCCAACCAGTAAATGAATATTGAATTATTTTTCCTTCAATTTATTCATTGGTTCAGCATGTACATGCCAGGGTTGCCCAACTAGCCGAACCCATGTGCGGCCATAGGACTGTAGATTTTGAACCACTCACACCAGGAAGGACCCCTACTCTTTTCGATAAGTGCAGTGGGTTCTTTAACGTGCTCGAGATGTGGCTCTCTTCAAACACAGGACCTCCATTTAATGTCCTATCCGAGGGACGTCCCTAACCGAAGCTAGGTACTCATTTACACCTGAGTGAAGTGAGGAAAGTCATGTAAAGTGAGGAGGAACAAAAGCTGACGTTGCAATTCTAATCAAATCAAAGGGGCCCAAAATAAAAAAAAATCTTTATGGTAGTGACATTTACTTACACTGTTTAGCTCATTTATGTAATAACTTCATTCTTTGAGCATTTTAAAACCACGCAAAGACGTACCATACAATGATCCCCTTAGTCTTGCGAGCCTACAAAAACCCCTGCTATAATTTTCAGTAAGTTCTCACATCACGACGACATCATATTTTTGTATCATCGACTTCACTATACAGTGATGTTTGAACTGAGCATGTATAGAAATGACTAAATAAATTGACTTTCAAAATCCTATGTTCGGGCCCTAATATTGCTTGGGGCGCCTTTCAGAATGGGAATATGCAAATTGCATGGCTCTCTGTTACCTCAAACACTCAGATTTCTGACCTCTCTAATGGCTAAAGTAAATACTAGTACTTGAGTTTGTTTGTATGTAAACCTTGGTACATTTTAGTTATTAACGTATAGACACAACTTAAGACACAAATACCACACAGTCACGAAATCAACTTTTTTTGCACAAAGTTCTTGATAGAAAACAGCACAGCAGTGTGGCAACGAAGTACACCAAGTTCAAGCATCGTCATCGTCTCAGTTTTTACATCATTCTGCACCAGACTTGTGGAACTTGACATGCATGTAAAAATAGTTTTTCTCACATCTATAACACCTCAGCAAGTTATGTTGGATCATACGAGGACTTATTAGAGATTATAAACTGGCCATGGACAGTTATACCTGTATTTGCTTCCACATGCAGCTCAAGTTCCAGTCAAGAAAAGCAGAGACTTTACAAAACCTGACTTTGGTACATTTGCATGGCTATGATGGTTATAAGAAGGAATGTTCATTTTGTTCCACAATCAACTTACTTATGGATTAATTGCATTTATATAATTGATTTCTAATGGGACTGTCTCAAAATTCAACTGTCTTCTTAAAAAACAAGCTTATTGTAAAAGCATTGAATAAAGCTTTGAACTGACAATTCTGACTTTCTGATGCTTAGTTTTTTGAGGAAACATAATTTGAGATAGTCCCCCAAGGTAACTTAACCATTCAAGTGAAGTTGCATTAATTTCATCCTTATTACCTGTACATTGTAATAACCTGAACTGCAAATCATTATGTATGAAGTAAAATTTACATCATGAATAAAACTTAAATTGTATCAGTGTTCCAGTCAAACAGAATTACTTCACAACTTGGTTATTCAAAAAGTGTCATAATATTTTATGTTCCTTGACATAGAAAAGCCCGGTGAAGTAATTCTGTTGTCACCCAAACAAATCAAAATTGGACCAACTTTCAGGGTTCTCATTCTCACAATCCGTTGTTGCATATATTAGCTGATGTTGCAGGCTCATATCTTAGTGCCCTGCCAACCTTTCTTCTTTTAATAGACCCACAGCATCAAAACTCTTGGTTGGTTAAAAAAGACAGCACAAAATTACAAACTACCTCAGGAGACCTGAATTAAAATGAGTAACATTGGCTAAAGCTTTTACAGATTTTTACACATATACTAAGTTGTGCAGAAGATTACAAAAGTTAGATGTTTCTTCTTAATATTCAGGTGAACTTTGCTGTATCCGACCCTCCCATTTAGGAGTCACCAAAGGGGCATCTGTGGCCCAGCCTTTTGTATTCTGTACACTACAGTTTACATGGACACCAGGGGTATATCCACCACTCCACAGGAACATGCATTAGTACACACTCGTCATGAATAAGGGCCACAGACACACATCAACACTGCCCAGGGGACTTTCCTTCCTCTGCTACTTTAAACAACGAATGGCACTAGGACAAGCAGATAAAGCAATATTGTGTGACAGTTAGCTTTCTCCTATTCCACTTCATCACTTTTCTTCATGTGACTTTTCTCTGTCACTTACAATGTCACTTGGTACAAATAGCAGAGGAAACGCTACCTCATCATTCTGGCAGAGTGTTGTCCAAAATTAAAACGGCAGCAGCAGGACCTTACATAGAAGGTCTGAAACCATCAAGAGAGGAGACAGTACTGCACAAAACACATCAGTCAATCACATCTTTCTGAAGCATGGACAATGCAGCAAAAGCACTCATAGTAGCATATAAAGTGAGTAGATACATGAATATAAATGTAAGGTTCATGTGCATAAGATCCAAAAATCATTAAGTGTAACAATCATATATATTTCCACCACCATTAAATAACATGTTAAGAAAATCTCTGAGGAAAAACAAATCAAGACTATGTCGTATTGCATGTAAATTGCACGTATTCCACTCGTGATACACAGAAAACACTATACAAAAACGGTGCGTGCACAAAATAGTAAGGTTGACAAGAAGTAAACTTAAGATTCCAGTAATGATAAAACTTTGGTTATCACTAGTATTGTCTTGATTTGTAACACAGACACAAGGTCATCACATAATCAAATACAGATATTCCTCCCAACAACACAGAGACTGCACGCCACAAGTCTTGAGTAGTATGCCCTGACTAGTATATTTTCCTTCCCCCAGTTCTACAGAGTGCAAAAGCAAAAGATACAGACTATACACTTAATCTGGGCAACTGCAAGTGGAAAAAAACACCAATCTTGTTGCTAGGATGACTATATAAAAGTGGCACACCCCAATATGTTGGTCATGAATGTTGGTTATCGGTACTTGGTACATCAGTAATATTATATTTGTATGTATTATTCAGTATTTAGAAAGAATAGACTAGAACAAGCACATTCACTGCAGACTGCAAAGAAGATCTACCTCGAGATGTTACTGTAACTTAACAGAACTCCAGTTGTTTCCACTGGTAATTCATGCACCTATTTCATGTCCGCGATGCAGAGTGCCATGTACTTTGAGACGGTAAAAATCTGCACATATATACAGATCCCAGCACAACCTATGTGTAGTAGAGTAGAAAAAGTTTCAAGGCATTTCATGGCTTTACAGCTGTACAAGACCATAACTGGTTGGGGAGGGGGGGTTGGGTACCCTAGTATTAGAGGCGTTATTCTGTTATAAACCTGCAATAAGATAGGTAACTGTTTGCTTTCTCACTGCAGTCAATGAAATGAGAATAAGATTGGTTCCAGATATTTTACAGGTATCCTTCTTTTCATTGTAACATCATTGCAACTCCAAATTTGCCCTTGGAGTAAAACAACTGAGCAACTATTGACAATTTACGTTTTTTTGATAAATGTGCAAATTGTAAAACAAGAAATTTCCTTCTATGTGAAATAATGCTCTTTTGACTAGAGATAAAAGATTTCCAAACTGGTGCATATCTTAGACACATCCACCAACGGGTAGGTAGTCGACGTGCCTATGCACCGTCAGGGTTATACCGCCCCTTACGGGTATCAAGAGAATAATCATCACTACAAGCAATAGTAAGAGATGATAATAACCTTTCATCAAGAAAACTATGTTATATTTGATTTGACTACCCTTCCTTAAGGTTCATAAGGAGATTTCTTCTGGAAATATGTCAAGAATTGCCTAGCTGTTGAGCCTTTACGTGTCTGGTATAAGAACAGAATAGTTCCAGAAATAAGGCCCAAAAAAACACAGTATGTATTCCCCTTCTGATTTAACTTTGAATACATTTTGATTTCTGGTGAGCATATCTATGTAAAACAAATCATCTAAAAATACTGATGTGTTTCATTCTACTTCATATAGGTACTCATACAACCTCAGTCCTGGTACCAAAATTTTACAACTACATGTATAACAAGGATTATGTCATGACAAATGTCTTTAGGGAGGAGAGTATTAAAATACTTTCAGAATGTTGTTGTAAAGTAAGACACTGTAACATTATCATTTTCAATGTTGTATATGATTTGGATGAACATCTTCATCTCTCAAAAATGGGGCATACATAAAACCTGGTTATCTGTTTGGATTCTCCACTATTTTAGGGTACAAGCCATATATTTCTGCACTTGAAATTTGGCCCAAACTGTCAAAATTGTTCTGATACATCCAATGGTCCTTATTAAACATCATATATTTTACACAATTATCACATAAAAGTAGATCCTTATAGTTTAACACCCCCATGATGTGATGGTCTTTTCCAGAAGGCTGGATGTTTGAGTCGCCATGACCTTTGACCCTAAAGGTCTACCTGCGGAACTGCCAGCGCGACTTCTGTGCCACGATGTCGCTGATGAGGCTGTTTGCAAAACAGATTCCCAGGATCTGAAACAGATTCATGAGGAGGTTCAGATGGAGGATGGTCACTGGTTCCAAAGAATGGTTCCTACAATGACTCTAATGAATTTCAGAAAACAAAAACAATGATTAAGATGTCTATGTTAGACTATTGGACAGTTTTTCTTCCAAGTTGGTAACTAGATGAGGGTGCAAAACAGTTCTATACTTTTTCTCATAAATGATTAGTCGTAGGTTAATCCACTAGTATCCACATGTTTGTTTGTTTGTATAGATGTGGTGGACCTTTCGAAGGTCGCTGTACTTTTGTTATGTCAACAAAGACCGTTGTTGCATAATGTTTGTAAGCACATGATATTGTCAAACAGAAAAAAATTCATCTGCAAAATACAATTGTGTAATATGTAACATGAACGGACACAGCTAATGCTGTAACCATATCACCACAAAAGTACTCCAGTAACTGTATTTTCTAGTCCATACTGATTAGGGAGTGCTGTATTATTGTACATGCTTCAAATGAAACGAAATAACAATAACTCAATGAAGCTAACTGAACTAACTATAATAGTAAGAAGGAAAACTGCACGATTATTATTGACCTGTAATCATATATTGCAAAGCAAGATAAAGTAATATAGAAGCATAAATGCTGTTTCTACAAAACAAACAAATCTAACTACAAGATACATAATGGTACAGAAGATCATTGTTGAAGCTAAAAAGAAATTGATAGTTATAGTCTTCTTGAAGTGTGTCTACTACAAAACAAAGATATCTAAATGAAGAATCCTAAAAAAATTGAAGAAACAGAAAGCTCTCCACTTCTCTAATAGTTTCTGCAACATAAAAGCACATGTACTAGACTCAGGAAGTGTTAGATTTTGAACTAAAGGTACTGAATGTATAATGCTACATATATAATGATGACTAAGCTATTCTGATGAGTACAGTAAGCAACGCAGCTATAGGATGGGCCGTTCCAATGTCAGACAGGGTGACGTGATAATGTTATATGTAAACATGTTTTAAGTGTCAACAAATATCTGTCAAGTAATACGGGTATCCCATTGTTCCTTTCTTATTCCTAAAGAGTTACTGGTTCTGTTTCCAGACCACTTTTAGATATAGCCTACAAATTTCAAGTTTGTACAGTCACATTTTATTTCCAAATACATGTACATGTATATTATATTGAGCATCCTGAGTGTTCACTTCTGTCACCCTCCCCTTCATTGTTCAATGGCCCCTCCCCCTTCACTAGATAAGCATGGCTGTAGTATATGTAGGCTGGAGACCATCCCAAATCCTTCATTTCCTATGCCTAAAAAGTCTGGCATCTCTCATTGCTGCCTAAGGGAAACAACCGGCAACATTCTGCCTTGGATTAGTAAAAGTCTCATAGGAAGGATCCAAGACAAAACGTTGCTAAGGAAGAATACTGTAGGACAGACAAAGGTAGGGACACTGTGCAAGGTACTACTGGAGCAGCACAACTCAGGGATAAATGCCAAGGTGATCACAGTGTATGGTGAACATCAACTGCCACGTATCTCAAGCTGAAGCCTATAAAACAGACAAAACTATACCTCTCAGCTGACTCAGCACATCGGCTTCTTTTTTGTTGTTGTTACATGGCTTCTTTCCAGAATCTTTTCTTAATTTAGTACTACTGGCACGTTTTGTGTACTACACATTTTGTGAACAGGATTTCTCTTTAATACGTATGCAATGGTGTAAATGGAGTAGGCATTCATAAGTGTACAAATGTACATATAAACAAACACAACTGAATATGCCCTTAGATTTGTTGTAGACAATGGCACAAAGTGTTGGAGAAAAGCAAATGATCAAGCAAGTATTTGTAGCAGCAGGTGGTTACTTCATGCTGCTTGTTCCCACAACACTGGAGGACAGAGTAGCCTCTTGAAATGACTTTCATCAAGCTACAACCCTTATTATATTGATCTGTCCTTCTTTGTGTACATCATTTGATGATGCAGGATATTCAGGATGACTTTTTAGGAGTAACATAACTAAACCACTAGATATGGAGAAGAAACAGTGAGGGTTTGTACAAGATCTACATAGTGTTGCACAGTGTCCCAACTGAGAGATTGGTAGAGAGACAGATCAGCTGAATCAGGATGAGGGAAGGCCCCAGGTCAACTCAGGGTCAGATGTACCAGCCCAGAGACTGCACATGGATGTCTCTGTGTCCTCCAGACACATGAACCTTCCAGGACAACATGTAGAGGATGTCTTGTCGGAAAAGCATCATCCAGAACACTTAATCACCACCAGACATTCAAAACCGCATTTCCACAAGGATTCCTACAGTTCCATACCCTGCTATGGCTTTTCATGACTTGTTACAAAGAACACTGCCAATGCAGGTATCAATAAATCAATACACATGCACATGTAATTTGCTGTATAGTAGATTAGGAATGTTTGAAAAATTTGAGCCAATAACTCGTTGTGGGAAAGCTACACATATGATGCCATGTGTTACCATGGCTTTCCCACAACGAGGGCAGCATAGGGAATTTGTGTATGGAGGTTACATTTGCTGCAGTAGAAAAAAAGGACAACAGTAATGCAAAACTTGTGTAAAAAAATTCTTGAAAGAAAATATTTTCATTTGTCATGTATTTGTCCAGACATTCAAAGGTGCCATGAAACAACTCTTTGTTAAAGTTTGTTATCTAAGTTAGTGCATGGGTGAGGATGGAACATTCTCCAAAAATCACAGACTGAGTTGAACTGAAAATAAGTCCTGGGAAGTTGAGAGACACAGAGGCAGCCATAGCAGCTTTGTGAAGCAGAAGGCAAAAACGTTTACCCGCCCCGCCCTGGAAAGCTGTGCATGGGGGTTACCAGAGGGCCTGAATGGCCTGAATATCGCTGACCAGGCTGTTGGCCAAGTAAATACCAAACACCTGAAACATGAAACATGCAGTCAGACAGATGATACTCATGCAATCAGTAGATCACTAGTACAGGCATGCATAGGTGAGATTCAGTAGATTCTACATAATATACTTCTTTGTACACCAGATAGGCACAATTGTATACCTGTATACATGAAGGTCAATAAATGTACATGTGCAAGCCAATCAGAGAATAACAACTGGCTACTACAAGTATTACTACATGCACTGCCTCAGCTTCGGTAAAAAGATTGTCATTACTGGGTAAGTTGAAAATCACACCGGGTATGAATGGTCTAGGGAGGGACTGGGGTTAGATTAGTGGAACTATACACAGTACATGTATGTTAAACAATATGCTGAAGTTCACAAAAGCGATACTATGTATGTATTGTTTGAAAAACTAATGCTGATTGAAATAAATGGTTGAAATCTGTGGCCGGACATTCTAAGGTCTGGACAAACATAGTTTTTAAACAGACATAAGCAGACAGGACTGGTCTAACTATTATAGGAAAAAAAGGACAGGAACTGGATAGAATGCAGAAGCGGACTAACACAGGATACAAGGGGAAGGTATGATGTAGCAACAGGAAAAGCTCAAAGAACACAGAAATGTACATGAACACATACTTCACAGTAAATCACACTACATTCAGTGACTCACTCAGAGGCAGATCATGAAAAAATCAGGAGAGCGCCATCAATTTTACTGATGCCTAGAAGCATAGAATGCCATGATTCTTAGAAATTTCTTAACAGAAAGCGAAAGCCCCCAAATTGTAAATGCAGCAATTTGTTGTGTTGTAATTTTATTGGTAACTTCTTCACCACAAACTTATGGATGCTTGTTTTGTCTTCTGTCCGCCTAACCCCTTGATTCAACTGTGTAAAACAAATGTGAATACATTTTTCCCACTGTAAATGCCTTTAAATCCTTGCGGACTTTAAGGTATTTACAATATCAAAATTAGTGAAGGGGGCTGGGGGTGGATTGATGTCAAGCGAACCCAATAGACTTCGGATAACAATACTGATTAACATAAACATGTAGGAAGTGAACATTTAGCATGTATGTATCATACAATGTGATACCAATTTTTCAGTATACATGTATATGCTGTGATAATGACAGTATTGCCACTAACAAAACAAAGGTGATCTTCTGCATGCAAATTTTCAGTTACATGCCAATTAAAAGAAATCGAACAGCCAATGTTGCCATCGCTAAAACTGAACAAAGAGTTTCAAATGAAAACAGTTAATGTCAGACTTCTTCGACAAACACAAACAGGAAAATTAGTGCAAACTTGCAAATTTGAAAGTACACCATTCACATGCAATTTCATATCAATACAACCTGCTTTATAAAAAGTGTGTAATGTTTTGGTAAAAGTCACAAGTTTAAAAATACAACAACATTGATCTGTCTATTTGCTACTCTGTCTTCCTTTCATTCAGAAACCAAAGTGTACTCTCAACTAGTCCCACCTGTAGCAGTGCTATTCCTATGGCCACTCCTGCCACCACAAATAAATTGTCTTGCAGCCAGGCTTCAAATTGAGGCACACAACCTTTTGTGTAGATGGCTATGGCTCGTGCGCTCGGCTGTAGAAAGTCAGAAACACAGGATTGTGAGATGTGAGTATCATGTCCATAACACTTTACATTTGAATAGCTTTTGACTTAGACTAGACTAGATTTTAACTGCAGATAAATTTGTAGATAAAATTAAAGAAAAATTGTTTCCCAGGCTAACTTGGTATTGTAAGTATACAAGAATATATTCTACAATTAAAAAATCAGTTTAAAAAATTTAAGGTGACATTAGTCTACAAAATACTTTCATTACATTTTGTTATGGCTGTGGATGGTTTTATCCATTTTCTACTATTGTAATGATAAAAACTGTGTAACAGGTAACTAAGATCATGTCGCTTGGTGTAAGTTAATGAAATTCTGGGCACAGCTCAAGTCTTCAGTTCAGGGTGCTGCATCAGTCTATCAAGGTCATTCCACCGTCAACTCAAGTCCTGGCACTTAACGATAATGAAGAGATTGCCTGCTCAGGATTCATGAGTCATTACGCTCCTAGCATCAAGCTTGAACTTAATGTCCTTCGGCAGAGATCTGGGAGGGTGATTACATGCATTCCCGGCAGTTTAGCCTGGTGTTTAAGCCCACAATTGGCACATTCTTGGCACAACTGTCCGCCCCAGTATCTTGCTGATCCAGCCAATTTTCTAGCAGTCCTACCCTGATAGTTTTCAATTTCTTATCACCTCATATGCAGCCATCTGCTATTAATTTTGGGGCTTATCACTGAATCATATTACCAGTCCACCAGATAAGCTATAATAACCGACTCAGTATCTTTGCTGTACCACACATTACAGTGTATTTGTTGCAGTTACAGTAGGGGCCTTTTTTCACAAGAAGTCCATTGAGGCACACAGTGCATATGCTCGTTTTTCAGTACTTATGATAAATCTTAGCAACCTACATAGCAACCTACAATATAATAATAGTCTCAGTATCTTTACTGTACCACACATTACAGTGTATTTGTTGCAGTTTTGAAAGTGATCACTAGGGGCCTTTTTTCACCAGAACAGAAGTCACTTGAGGCACACAGTACACAGGTCTTTCAGTACATTGTACTTACAATAAATTTTCAAACATAGCAACCTACATGCACATTCTACATGCACAATTGTACAGTACACATCTCAGGACAACCCTAAATCACCCTTCCTGCCTGTACTTACGTTTGTTTCTTCTTCCCTAACGTCATATCCACACTGGGTGTTGAGGACGTTGTTTTCCCCTTGGTCCTTGCAGCATGAGAAGGGGACGCCGCAGGCCTCTCTGGACCCGCGGGCCTTTAGTGTGCAGTTGAAATAGATGTTGTTTTCCCAATCGTTGAAGTCCTTCCCACCGCAGCACTGGAACTGCATGGAGAGAAGCACACAGCATGTTTTGTTACTAAATATTGATCAGTTTGGCTGTTAGGAATGTCCCAGAGGGGCCTCTTGGTTGCATAAAGGCCTTGCTTTAAATTCATGCTATGGTTGTTGTCCTTCTTTCCCTTTCATTTCAATTACAATCCACCATGTATTACAATTTCTTATTCCCAACTGCCCTTTTATTTTGCAAAACATGTTATGATCACCCTCCATCATCGTTAACTAAATCTGTTAATACTAAACAGATTGGAGAAGATAAAAGAGATTCCTGGTGTCAAAGCCTTACCCATTCTATGGTTTTACTCTTTCAAATCACCTAAGAGGACTTGAATAGCCCAGTGTGGCTTAACTAAATGGGGCTGAAATGCTGAAATATAACTTTACTTAGCAGCCAGAGCTTCATAGGTATTCATAGAGCTACACTCATCAAGGCACCACAGAAAGACATTTAGAAACGACTGCAGTGCCTAACTGAAATGGTTGAAAAGGTCGTATTGTCTATTGATTTTGGGGTTATGTTAATGTTGGTCTCAGCTGGAACTTTCAACGAGAGCTTTATACCTGGAGTCTTAGATTCAGGACAGGCTGTCTCCTTATAATAGCAAGGCTGCATAGAGTCCTTGACATGGTTTCAGGTACAGTTATTAATGATTGAGAGTGCGAACTGTTCTAGGGTACCCTTGGCTGGCAGTGTGCTAGGATCGTCAGATTTACTGAGAGCTTTGTATCTTCCCATTTCTTGGCCAACAGTGTATCCACATTTGGTACAAGGACAAAAAAGCTTGCATGCATTGAAGTGCACTGTGGTAAACTTAGATACAAGATAACTTTATAGGAAGTCGCAGTGTTGCCACTGAATTAAAACCATTGTACAATAATAAAAAACATTTACGATAGGTGGCGGTTAAAGGCCAGGTAGATCAAATTAGTTTGACTGCAATGTGCTTAAATGGAGTTTGTATTACGATCTGACTCTATGATTTCATGCATTACAATATCCATGTCATACAAATGTACATTGTATTCACACAGCCTTTCTGTACAAATCAAATCTCCCACTAAACTACAATTCCTCAATGAAATTTAAACACAGAACCTGCAAGCTACTAAACCTAAAGTGTATAGCTGATGATTATACTGTACTGCTTCTGCAGGGTTTGCAATTCATGACATGGTGAGGCAGAAAAGCAATTCAAATTCATTTATAGATGGTAATCCATAGGCGACTTTTGTGTTCTAAAAACATGCTGCACATTCTAATAACCTTTCATGTCTGAATAGTAAATTTACCTGCAGTGCTATACAACCTTGCCCCTTTACTTTTTAATTCCACAGAAATTCTTTAAAATTCATTCTTCCTTGACTTTCCGGCACCTTCCATGGTAGGGGAATAAAATTTGCATCCAACGTTAAATCAGATTTCCGGGAACTGGATCGCCCATAAGTCAGTTTGATAGAGGAGATAGCTGCTGCCGGCTGGCACGGTTCCAAACAGACTGGACCAAGGGCCATGTGCTGGCCATAGGTTACCACAGGTCTGCCTGGCAAGCACTTATCTATGGCAAGGAGCAGGGCATAATCCACCTCTAATGGAGCCCAACTCTTTCATTATATTACAGCAGACGGCAACCCAAAGGCCTGTGGCCTTGATGAGATGGAGATAGAAAGTTATCTATCCTCCAGTGGCCTTCACTGAACATGATGGACATAATAAGACGTCTGGCATAGAGCCAAGAGCCGTGCCTTTATTTCAGGCAATATACTCTGCCTGGAGGAAAGTAACAGTATTGTATATAGGCTTGAGACTACTATAGGGTACTTGTAAGAAATCACAGAGAAAGTAATCCAAGAATATAAAGATTAATCTTTCTTTTCATTGTACATGTAGTAGGCAACAGAATTCTTTCTCAGCACACGCAGAAAAAAAACAAGAAAACCTCCATTCCCCTTTCTACAAAATCAAGTCCCAGTGAACAGAAATGAATTTACTGTACTCACATAGGACTGGACAAAGTCGATGATGTTCTGCAGGTCAGGGTCATCCCTGTAGTGGATGATGTTTGCCTGGATGAAGTTGTCCAGCTGCTGCTTGAACTGTGGGGACGAAAGAAATTTACAGAATCTTCTGTATGAAATTGGATACACTATACATCCCTTCTGTAAGGACACTACAGCCCCTGTTTGATGACTATCAAGTTACAAAGGTGTGCTGTGCATGTATGAAAGGTTGATCAAAAGATATCACTTTCTTTGCAAGAGTTTGAAATTGGATCAAAAATTGCAATTGTACTTTATTCATATTTTCCCACAAGATAGACATCACTCCATTGATTTATGATGATTGTAATAGAAAATGAAATGTGCCATGTGTCACTACATTGCATCATGTAGATATCATTTCATCACTTATTTTCTTGCAGGGAAACAGTTACATCATAAATGTATTTATTCTGCCAATATCAGTCTACATTCTTGATCATTCCATTTACCAATAAAGGGGGGTAACAGTTTATATACATGCTGCATTCCTCAAAACCCTTGTATTGATATTGTTTTCTATAGTATTAGATCTAGCAATGATAACATTACATAAAGCTGTCTCCAGCCTTAATCCTTTTCCATCTTGCTCATTTTGGGGATCCCATGTTGTTAATTTTCATTCTTAAATCTGCCAATTTAAGCTTGCAAAAATATTTTTTTCCCCGATTTCATGTGATGTGACATGGCAAGATTTTTGGACGGATAAAATTTTTAGTCTGTCCCAACAAACAAATTTTCATCCCGGGACGAAAAGACGAGTCCTGGAGACAGCCCTGCATTTGTGATCATGGTTCTTACTGTACTTACCCAGTCCTTGTACACGAAGCCCAACACGCCCACAGCCAACTCCACAAAAAAGATGATGCCGAGAACCACAGAAAACTGGAGAAGAAACACAACAAATTCTCACTACCAGCATGCCTACGATTTCCAGCAACCTTTGACCTATTGTGGATGTCACACGTGCATAAAGTCTTGTGTCCAGAAAAATATTGGGTCAGATAGCTGAACAGGAGTGAACGATTCAGTTGAAAATTTCACTGAGTCCAATTTTTGGAGTTGGCAAACAGCTTAACTTCTTCTTAAGTTTTCACTACTACATGTATAAAAAAAAACTATAATCCCTGTTTCATTGATGTGTGCTATTTGATTAAATCTTGCAGGATATGAGATTTATTCCCTCGATACCTCTCTAACATAATATATGGTACCTTTCTAACTTAGTCTAGAATCAAAATACATGGTATGTAGATGTAATTATTGTATGGACAAGCAATATTCAGAATGTACTATGTGTAGGTAGACAATATTTTTCCCCTTATTTGTTTTCTTGTATTCTGTATTTTCTTATGTCTGGTATAAAAACATGTGTGTGGGATGCAATGTTGTATCTTTATGTTTGCTTTCTTGAAGCTGGAACCAAACACATAATTCTTCAATTCTTCATAATGTTTAAGACTTAGAGGATACAATATTTTAAATTTCCATGCCAAAGTGTTACAGTGTACTTGCTTCCTGTCAGGAAACCTGCCAACATAGTCTTTTAACGATCGGCAGAAATGATTCTTTCCTTGCTTTCCTTCTGTATTAAATCCTTTATACTTACAAGTTAAAACTAAAATGTAGCTTTAAAAAAAACCCTCACGAATCTGAGCAGGATGATGTTTTCCCTGAGTGCCCCGACGCAGCCGGAGAAGCCCAGGATGAACATGATGGCACCCACCACCACGAAGATCAGCACAGGGTCCACAGGGACATTGGCCACCTTCGTAATGTTGTCAAACGTGCCCTGATGGGTAAGGTAACAAAAGGTTAGGCGGCCGACCTCAGACTGAGGACGAAGCATGACGCTTTTTGGGCAGCTAATAGTGTAGTGCAGCTTCGCTACAGCTTGCGTATTCAGCCAAGCACAACGGGCCACCCCTACTCTTTTCTGTATGTGCAGAGGCTTGATGCCATAAGCTCCCTCATACACAGGGCCGCCTACTTGACGTCTCCACCAGAAGGACGATCCAACTCTTTTCCAGTCGTACCAAGGCCCAAGACGGAATTTGAACAAGAAATAAGCTCAAACTTTACGACAGGAAAGGATGAGCAGGTTTAACATTCTCAAAATAAACACATAAACTATTTCAATTTTCTGGCATTGATCATAAGCTTTGAACGACCAGAGTATCAGCGAAAAATCATCAATCTTTAGCAAAATGCATCGCTTGGAGAAACTGGCCAAAAAACTTCACAATGCAATTTCAATGGCAGGCTTCCTGGCTTGGTATTTATGTTGAATCTGGAGGGTAGAAATAATACGTTAGTGCAAATAACACCTTCGGTGCACTTATGGGAAAGATAATTGAAAGGGGGAGTCCTAGCCATCTGAAAAGACCAGTGCCTAGAGGAAACAAGGTTGGCCTAGATTTCTTACACCATGGGTCAGCACTAGAATTGGATTTTCTTTCTCTCAATTTACAGAACACAGGAACAGTGCTGGTTTAATCAGCAATGCTGTAAAGGTGAAAGAAATAAGGTTAAGATTCCTATGGGGAAAAACATGAATAGCTTCTTATTTCATGAACATCATTCCATCTGTGTTCATTCTACAGCAGTTTTACATGTACATTTAAACTAGCCACTCAGACATATATAATTGAGTATATGTAGTACAGTCAAACCTGTCCAAAAAGACCACTTCGGGCACTGAGAAATTTAGTCTATGTGGACAGGAAATCACTATACTATAGACAGGATTCTTAATGCTTGTGTCATGGATGGAAATAAGGGACCACCAAAAATGGTCCTTATTAAGAGGTGTTCACTTTTACAGGTTTGACTGTAATTTCAACACTAGACAGTCTGTTTCATCATTGTTCAAACCACAGTGTTGGAACTATTTTTTTCAAACCGAGGTTGACATCCACCTAAATATCACTGGGGACAAACCTGGTGTAAAGTGACTGCTCATTAATTCTGCAAAAACCACTAATTGGAAGTCTGGACAAATTGAGTTACACCTCTCAGAAGGCTCTTTTCAAGCCGTACCATCTTAGAAGGAAGATAAAAACAGGCAGAAAGTTTACCTTTTCAAACCATGCCCAGAGTCCTATGCCCAGAATGAAGCCTCCTGCCAACTGTAAAATATAAGACAAATAATAATTAATTGTTATATATAAATCACTGTACAAAATGTAGAAATAAACACAATGTCAGTGTACTGGTTTCACTAACACAGAAGGGACATACTACTGTGAATTAATTTTCTTTCCTTTGAAACTATAAAAATGTTCAAGGTGATTTTACTTTTGCGGTGGCGACTGAGTGTCATGGGAGTCTAGAAACCTAGGTAAACTAACTAGGATACCATCCAGGCTACCCTACACTGCGAAATCATGATCATGACACCACGAATATGCGTTTCCATTGTATTACTACTGTACTATGGAATTTCCACCGTGAACTTAAAACACAGCAAAAACCTCCTGACCCTTCCTACCGCGAAACCATGTCTCCATGAAAAATAATGAGTTTACAATGTACAGTATCAGTTGTGAGCTAAATCCTTCGGGCACCAAACATCGCAGTGCTTATTGTATGGTCCTACCTAATACCCATTTGAATGAAACACTCCACCAAGCCTTTAATGTAGTCACCTGTCCTGAACCCATTTCCCATGGGACCCCAAACCCACTCCCCCATCCCTACACCATCCAGAGATCACAATCTAGTCAATAATTGATCAGAATAAGAAGCCTGGACTCAGCTTGCAGAGCAGTAACTAGACCTTGGCGTTCATGTGAGGAATGATGCTTCCATTTCTGCGCACACTTTAATAGATGATTACAGATGGGCTATTGGATTTCCAATACCACTGTACACGTAGGAGGACAGTCAAAACAGTATTGCTGAGCACACTGCTACTGAACGTCGTGATTTTCTAAATCAAGCAACCAACTGTTCCACCAAGATAATATTTCTGAAGAAAATCGCAATTCAATGACATCATGAAGTTAGGCAAGCAGTAAAACAAGTCCATTCTAGAGTGCAATGCAAACAAAATTTCTATATCAAATTACAGACAATGTATACTGACATATACATATGCATTCTGATTTTCATAGAAAGAAAATGATAATCGAGGTAGTAAAAGGAAAAGGGTAATCATTGAACGATCGAGCTGGATCAACCACAGAACAGATTCTACACATTACACTGGCGCAATTAGAGAGGCAATTTGGGGCCATAAATCTATCAGACTTATCCCTGCTTTATTTGGCTGCTAATGGTAAATTTTATACCCCAGTAGACTTACCAGCATCTATGGAACTTTATAGCTTGGTAATAATCTTAAAAAGGCTAATTAAGTATGTCGTATACACACCGAGCATCGTGATCACCATAATGCACTCACAACCTTCATAACGGGGCTAATACTAGTAATAGCATTTGCATACTGAATCTCTTTTTGTAATGTATTTGCTATGTCTTTCTTAACAATCTTCTTCCAGTATTGTTTTTAATTTGCTGCCCATAATTCTACATTAAGTACCTTTCATTTTGATTCTAACCCTAAGCATTTAATTAGTGCCCTTACGGCCTAAAAAAAAGATATTCTGTTTCCGACTACCCTACCTACCCTAGCGAAAATGAGCCAACCCTAGCCTTTTTGGGGGGTTGACCACTGGTAAGGCACATACAATTTTTGATCTGAGTGCTGAAAAAAAACAATTCCAAGTAATCTTTAAAATTTTCTTACCTACGAAGACTAATTTTTTCAGGGCCTTCATCGGACATACAACATCCATTTTCCTAGGCCTAACTAACTGTGTTAAGCCTAGGAACTAACTTGTGCTGGCCCCACACGTAATGAATTCCTTTACAACCCCTACTTACAGAGGATAACACACCCAGGTGTACCAGGATGGGGGAGTGATGCATGGAACACTAAAAGGAGAAATGTTCGCCAGGATCTAATTTTGCGGTAGGGAGCAAATGCAGTGTCCGCAGTTGTTTTAAGTTCGCGGTTGAGACAATGGGGTAGGCGGGCAGAAGACAGAACAAAATTTTTGCAGTGGTTTTAACTACAGTCAAACCTGGTCTAATGACCACGTCCAAAAGACGACCATCGGCTCAAGACGACCGATTTCGGTCGGTCCCGATTTTTTTCCCCATAGACACAAGCATTAAGCAATGTGTAAAAGACGACCGCCTGTCTTGTGTGACCGCGACCAGCCCCAATCTGGACCGAAAGCGACCAAAATGTTACCGAAGACGACCGCGTCATTTCCAATGTGTGGCGGCGTCGGTTATTATGCTAAGTTGCCGGAAATCACGGTTGGTCGGCATGTTTCGCTGCGCGGAAAAATCAAAATGGCGCTCGTGGTCATAGGTCATCGGGAATACTCTACTATTATGTGGGTGGGACTATAGTGTGCGGTGTGATTTACCGTACATTTAATTGCACAAAATGTTAACTTATTTCATCAAAGACAATCTTTGAATAAAGGAAATATGTATCCATACATCATATTTTATTTGTAACATTTCATTCCGTAGATAACATTTTTTTTAACACAATGCTCGCCTATGCTTCAAGTGAAGTGTCCCAAGTAAACAACGTCTCGCTAGAGGTATTTTGTCAGCAATTTTCTAGCGTTTTGGCGGTTTTGGACATTTAAAACCCACATCAGGAGCAAAAACAAAACATGCACGATATTTTCATGGATAACATTGCTATAAAGAGCCAGTATTTTCTCTGCGGCGCTGCCGATCTTGAAAGAATGCTCTCGAACCTTTCTGCTAAAACCCAAGCCGCCATTTTTTTTCGGCCACGCCGGCGAATTCTTTTACACAAAGAACCTTGTCGGAAAAATACAAACGCCGGCTCGTGATTATTAACTTGAAAGAAAGGTTGGTAGACAACTCGGGCACCAATTGAACCGACCAAGGGCACAATAACATTTGATTTTCCATGGTGCCTTGATTCCAAGCCAAGCTTATGATTGCACTGTACTGATTTTCTTTGAAGAACAAAGGAAATGGCGACCAAGGTTTCAGACAACTCTCTAGCTAGTGCTTTAAAAAGGGTCGTTTTCAAGCGGGGTTCAGTTCTTTTCGTACAAACACGATGGCGAGCAAACCGAAGTTGGAGAAGAAGACGTTGACGTTGGGAGAGAAGATTGAGGTGATCCGGCGGTACGAGAAAGGTGGGGTTGGAGCGCGTGGCCTTGCCCAGGACTTCGGCGTGGGGAAGACTCAGATTCAGAACATTATCAAGAGGAAACGCGAACACATCGAAGATTACGAGAACAACGCTCCAACCAGCAAGCGGAGGAACGTCCGACAGACGGGAAATGAGGGAATCAACCAGCTGTGTTGGGAGTGGTTTTGCGACATGAAAAAGCGGGTTGTGGAAATCTCCGGACCCATGCTACAAGAACAGGCCTTGAAGTTTGCTGAGCAGCTGGGAGTGCACGAATTCAAAGCGTCTACTGGGTGGCTGGACAGTTTTAAGAAACGCCACAACATCAAAGGCAACACTATGGTGGGTGAGAGCGCTGGTGTTAGTAGCACAGTTGTTGACGATTGGAAAGAGAAGCTTCAGCACATAACAGCTGGTTATGCCCCTGAGGACATTTACAATATGGATGAGTCGGGACTTTTCTACCGAACAACATCCAGGAAGACTTTGGCTGTGAAGGGAGAGCAGTGCAGTGGTGGAAAGCAGGCCAAAGACCGTCTCACGCTCGTCCTGTGTGCCAGCATGGCCGGAGGGAAAGAGAAACCTCTCATCATCGGAAAATCGGCGAAACCCAGGTGCTTCAAGAACGTCAACATGTCAGCCTTGCCCGTGACTTACACCAACAACTCGAAGGCCTGGATGACATCGGACTTGTTCAAAAAATGGCTGAAGAAGCTGGACCAGAAGATGGGTAGACAAGGTCGCAAGATCTTGCTGCTTTTGGACAATGCCCCTAGCCATCCGGACGTCACACTCAACAACATCGAACTCAAGTTCTTTCCGCCAAACACAACATCCCGACTGCAGCCCATGGATCAGGGAATCATCCAAACCGTCAAGCTAAAGTATCGCAAGCGACAACTGAGAAGAATCCTACAGGAGCTGGAAAACAACAAGGAGCTGACAGGCACACAGGCCGCCAAGAGTCTAACCGTCCTGCAGGCCGTGCAGTTTGTGGGAGCGGCCTGGCGGGAGACGTCGGAGGAAACGATCCTGAAGTGCTTCCGGAAGGCTGGCTTCAGTGAAACTCCAGGTAAGTTTTACACCCCTTCCTTTTTTCCTTTTTTGTTTGTTTGTTAATTCTTATTTTACTATGATGTAAAGAATGTTCTCCGTGTGTGTTTCCAAATGCATTTTTTAATCTTGTAAGCATTGATGACGCACAGGCACTATTCAATCGGTAACCATGTAAATGTGCAATTTTCTTATTTTTGTCTCTTTTGTACATTTTTGTAGCAGAAACAACTGAGACTTCTGATGCTGACGAGAGTGAAGCTGGAATGGAGGAGCTTGCCCAGGAGCTCTTCGGCTGCAACTTTCAGGAGCTGGCTGAAATCGACGAGGACCTGGCGACCTGCAACACCGAGGTGCGTGACTGGGACAGAGATGCCTCTACCCTGCTGGAGGAGCTGCAGGATGAGGAGAGGGATGATTCCGATGAAGAAGAAGAGGTTGTTCAGGCTAGCATCAGTAGCAGGGTTCCAAACTTGAACAGTCTTGTTAGCTTGATGTCAGATATCAAGAACCTATGTGCTGAAGAAGGGTTGGGAGAGCTGTTAGATGTGTTTGATCAGGCAGTTGACATGCTCAGCACCGTTTGGAGCCAGAGAAGACTGGCAGGAAGGCAGACTAAGATTGATCAATTCTTTAAGACTAAGTAAATTGTTCAAGACCTAGTGATGAAAGATGTATAAACTTTACAATGTATGTTAAGTATGTAATGTATGTACATGTATGTAACATTTGATCAGTTTTGTATGGACCTAATTTATGTAATATGTCTAGAATGTAAAACTCATGTAAAGTACTTTGCACCACATATAATTAAACACCATTAACTTTGAAATTTGTGTGTCTGTCGTATCTTGTCATTTTGCATTATTTCTAAGAAGACCACTTGTCTAAGATGACCACTTTAGTTAGGTCCCCAGGGTGGTCGTCTTAGACTATTATAACAACTGGCATTCTGAGATATGTTCTCAAACCATTAACATCCTTTGATTAACCTCCACAAACGTATCCTTTGATTACCAACACATCTATAATATATATTCTTTCCAACTATATACTTTATAAAGGTACACAAAGGTTTTGTTTGTTTGTTCGTTCAGACCCTTTAAGTGTACTATGATGTAGGGCAGCATGTAGAAATCCTTACTGTTTCTGTAGAACAGTATATCTTTATAGGGAGGGTTTGCTTAGCCCTAAAACGTGTTCGAGGCACCTCCTCGATCACGGAACCCCCATTTTACGTACCTTCCGAAAAACGGCCGCAGCCCCGACTGAGATGTCCCCAACCCAGGATTGAACCAGGGTCTCCCAGTTACCAACTACATGTAATTGGAACCAGGAGCTCAACTGTGAGACTGCTACCAGTTGAAATAGAGGGACATCCCTATATATGAAGGTGGCAAGGTAAAAATCTTCTTTCATAAGGGCACAAGGACATCCCTAAATTGAACAGATCTGAAGGAATATAAATGTTTCGTTTCCCGGCTCACGACACTTCAAAAGATCAGACACAACTTATCATAAATCTCGGACACAAGGACGTCCCCACAATTGAGCAAAAGGAAAATAAATGTTTAGCTTCCCCGCTCGCGACATTTCATAACATCTGAAGTATCTTACCATAAATCTTTGGATCAAGGAAAATATCAAGGTGCCATCGTGCTTCCAACCGTCAGTTTGATATGAGCCGGATGACATATTACGTCCCCATGGTTCCCACTCACCTCTGACCTTTTCCTATGAGTCATCTTCGTCCTGCACCCATGATCAGGCATCTATATTACATTTACTGGCATTCAAAGCCATTATTTGTACATCTGCAGAACCTCTGAGATACTGCCGCACAAAGCGGGTTATCCATAACCTTTCCCAATTTGTGAGGGATATCATTCCGACTGCCGGACCAACATCTATCACTCCGAGTGGTTCTGATGTCATACAGCTAGGCTGGATTTGAGTTAGGAACCCCAGGGTTGTTGATGCTATTTTGTAGCTGTCAGCACAAATCGGCTGGGGGAAGTTTGAAGCGTACACTGGTGAAAAATTGATACTGGTGAGATGTACACGAGAATCTATCCGCCTGAAGTATGTAACCTATTTTTGGACACTATCCTGGCTGACAGAGCAATTTGCCATTAAATATATAGAAAGCCGGAAACTACTTCCTCACTCCTTTTCTAACCTTCTACCTGCTAAGCCTTTCGGCACAAAACCTCTCTTGGTTACAGGGAACTTATACAGCAAGGAAAAGGTGAATAGTTTTGATTTAATGACAGCAGTTAAATCATACAGTAGTATTGTCATTGTGATATTTTATTTCTTTGGTACAAGCTTTTGATTTGAAATATGCACCGTATTGCCGGTATATATTGATATCTAATACCATTTTCAAATTTTCTCAAATTTTGCTAATCTCCAAGCAGATGTTCGGTCGGAAGATGATGTGTTCTGAATCTGATTGCCTGGATTTCTCAGACAAACAGGCTTCTCTGACAGCTATTACCTAAACCAGGGAAGACTGGCTGTCAGAAAACCCCATCAGAAAATGTTAGGACTAGGACTAGTAGGAGTTTCAACCCAAATATCTGCTTGGAGATTACTGTAATTTTTGTGGTGGCTTAATGTTTGCAATTTTTATGGTGATCATTTCAGTGCGAACTTAAAACCACTTGTGTTTCCATTACTATTACTATACTATTAAGTATGTAAATATAAGCCCTATCATGAAATTACATGTATCTTTTAGCCATAGCGAACACTCCATTTTGTCCTTACTGCAAATCACTGCAAAGTTAAAGGCATTTACACTACATTTTTTGTCTTTTAAACGTTTACTGGCCATTTGTAACCATAATCATATTTACCAACACTTTTACAAGTTTTAGATGTTTATGCCAAATATTCAACCCTTACTTATTTACAACATTACTACATACATTCAATCTTCCAAACACAAAGGCAGCCCATTTATATTCCTACCATGTATCTACTGGGTTGTAGGTCACTGCCATAATTCTGACAAATGGGAGTCATTCTGGCCCTCCTCACCCCCTGTCCAGTTTATCACTCCCAGGTGATATATCTCGTTTGTAGTTTCATGGATGCCATTGCACTCGCCTTCAGTCACCATAGCTACTGACTGAACTGAATCTTGTAGCAGTCTTACAACATATCTCTAGAATCAATGGACATTAGTGTGCATTTGCAGTAAAGGCTGATGTTGAAGTTGATTCTAAGAGAAGCTGTAAGGCAAGTGGTTCATGGTCTTAAGCCCCCGTCTCAAGTACGAAATTCAGCTCGGCCGACGTGCTGGCGAGCTTCAAATGTGCATTTTCGGCCGAAGTACGGGCGATGTCCTGTCGATTACGCGGGCTTTGGGCGATTTTTAGAAATAAAAGTTGATCCAAATATTGGCCTTTTGCCAGGTTAGTCGATACTGACTTCGCCCATGTCCAAGAGATGGTACCATCTCATGGGGGATTTTTAGTTTTTAGTGTTCGAAAGACGTCGCCCGAGATTTTCATTGGAAAATACGGTCGACGCTCGGGCGATTTTGAAATTCGGCGAGCTTTGGGCGATCTACAAAGTCGGCCGACGCTCGCATGAATTGTGACGCCGGCTTTAGCAGCGTGCGTAGTCCAGTGGGTAGTGACCCTGCCTCTGGACTGTGAATTTGAAGTCATGAGTTTGAATCTCGGCAGTGTTGCTCACCAGACATACACGCTACTGGAAAGGGTTGCAGTCCTCAAGAGAGCACAGTAGCCTACGTAGTCACCAGTCAAAGTATCTAGACATGTGAGGTTTTCAATAAGCTTTAAGACAGAAAATAACTGTCTACATGGACATATGGGATATTCCATGGCTGTACATTGGTCATGATTTTTCAGACATTGTACATGTAGGTATGGCAAAGTCGGAACAATGCTGATTGGTTCATTTCATACCAGGTAAAGACATGTAAGTTTTCATACTGGTATCATAACCATTAATGGAGTTGTATGGACTTAAGAAAGTATGTTTTCATCCATTTGAGGCCATAAAGCTCTGATTTTTGGACGAAAGGGTGGAAATTTTTGTCTGTCTACATGCTGTAATCTACCTGACATTGTGTATTTATCATTCTATGTACCTCAGAGTACATGTACCGAAGGGCACTGCACCACATTTGCATGGTCGTCTATTTCTCTATTTTCTGTACCTCTACATAAAGATTCAGAAAAGTTTATGATACGATGACTGTATCATAAGATCTATCCTGGCTGCCTGCTATTTTCTGTACCTCTACATAAAGATTCAGACAAGTGTATGATACAATGACTGTAGTGTAACATAAGATCTATACTGGCTGCCTGCCATCAGGGTTTCCAATGATTGGTGTGTTACTTGATAAAGGTTTTCTGGATGTGTTGTTATGGACACCCTGTACTTATCATTAGTACATGGCAGGGCCAGCTGGTTTGTGCATTGACTTCTGATGATTTGTAAATCAGACATTCACACATGGCATGTAATACACACTAAAACCATTCCTGTATGGAATGTGCAGGTCTCTAAACTGTTCCAAGCAGTTTTTGATTTTTTGTGGGGCTTCCTATTTTGTCTGGGTTTTCTTTATGTCGCCAAGCCAAATGAAGCATAAAAAAAGATAACAAAAACACCCAAAAATATGTCAAACCTCTGCTTGGAAAGCCAGTACCGTTACAGACAAAACCTGTCTACAAAATAAAATAAACGTGAGGTTAAGATGACAAAAGTTAAAATACAATGTGCGTAATTCATACAAGTTTGCAATTTTCAACATGATGCAAAATGTACCCGTGTGCATGTACAAAGGGTCCCTGTAATAGTCTACCTTTGTATTTTGAAAGTAAACAGAGAGCTGCCAGGGTAACTGTTTGTATCATGGTTACAGCGGCTTCTGTTATTCCCACAACAATTTTACATCTCCAGATCTAAAAGTTGCAAGAAAATGCAATTAGAGACACATGATATGAGTAGTTTGAGCTTTGTTCTTTGTTAGTCTTTTCTTTTCTGGGCAAGGCTACATATGAATTATGATGTTTACATTTGCAGTACCCAGACATAATATGATGAAATGCATTACAAAGGATGTTCATTCAAAACCCTTTCCAAGAAAAACAATCGAAAGCTGAGGCAAATGCCCAGACAAAGAGCCAGCAAAACAAGGAAATTGTCCACACATGCATACACAAACATGGTGACGCACACAAGTGCCACAACACAGAACCACACCCTGTCTGTGTACATAAACAGATTATACCTGTAGCTAGGCTGCTGACGCAGTTGAGCAAAATGAGGGTATGAATCGAGAAGCCATAACGGGTGGTAATGGGAACTTCACTGTAGCTGCTACCGAGCAAGGTCGCAGGGATGATTGTTAGCAAACGTGTCTGGCCCACGCACAGAACAAGTCGTTAAGACACACATAAAATTTGTTTCATTTAATGGCAACTAGGGAATTAATGGCTTCATTCAAGGGATGACCAAAATGGACTTTCCAACAAGATTTGCATGGGGTGATAAAAGTAAAAGTTGTCAATGTAACAGTTATATTTCAAAGACAGACCTTTTGTATTTTGTCTATTTCTTTGTGGGATACCAAGCCTATCAGCTCACATTTGATTTACCTGCATAAAGGTGTTATGAAATTTTCATTCTTTAATCATTAAATACCAACGATACGATTTAAACAAACAAAACCAGTTACCAACTATAGAATATATACACTGTACATAGTATATATTAACCATAGACAAGAAACTATGGTGTGAAATGCTGTTTTGTTCTTGGCAATCTTTAAACAAACAGGAAAAAGTTAAATTTCAATTGAAAGTAGACAGCTGAAATGAGCCAAACAGGCTCGAGAGAATACATGTTGCACTACATAGAGGTTGCATGCAAAAGAAAACAATTTTAATCACTGACGAAAGGTAGTGCATGCTACCTGAAACATGACTGTTTCCAAAATTTATCGAGTTGCTTGAATAACTGTTACCTTGAGTATCTTATTACCTGGATGTTTAACCTTCATTGACGTATTCCATGTAATGTTCTGTTGTGTGTCAACAACACATGATACAGGTGTGCTGGGGCGTACCTGGCACAACTTGTACCTGGCGGCTTCTATGAATCAGCACAATCTCACAGAAGGAAGTAAATGCTTGAATGGGCACAGGTGTCGACTCCAGATAAACAGCATATGTACCTAAAACCTGAAACTAGTATTAGCATTACCAGAGGAACCTTCTAAAAACCTATCAGCTGTTATGACTTTGTGTAAGGCATACAAGTGTGTGCCTCAGATAATTTTGACTTTTTGAGTGCTTTTGCATCCTTAACCTGCTTAAAAAAAGTTGAATGATACGAAGAAGAGGCTGTGAAGAAGACTTGTCATGTTTGTGAAACTGAAGTGCATTTTGACTTTTGTTAAAGCCCAAACATAGGTCTATTGGTTCTTACAAAGGTCAACTACTTGCATATATGGAGTATTCAAATTAAGTATATACAGTACCTGCCACTTTGGAATAACAAAAAAGCATTACTAGTAGTAGTACAGTTTTTTTTGATCTGGGAAAAATATACGATTCACAATATAGAATTTCTTAATGTTACAGACATGTTTGTTGTATGTTCAAGAGGACAATCTTTGCAAAATCTTACGAGAAAGTCATTCCCATATATATATATATACCATAACACAGGAAGCCTAGAGTTGTATCGTGTCCACAAATACAACATGATAATTGATATTCAATATTGATTTGCTGGTAAACCTTCATACAAAGTGGAACCCACAAGAAGAAAGTATGGGCACAAACTACAACTATCAAGGACATGCAGCTTTGTCATTCACGATTGTTGAACATGCTCTATACAGTCTGTCAAGCAAGGACGATCAAGATCACATATTTGTAACGGCATCCCATTAGCTGAGTTACAATGATTTATCAAGGTTATTCTTCCCTTTGCATAATGCTTTTGTTATAGGCTTTTACAAGTTAAAAACAGTTTTATATTTTTTGGCATGCCAACACTGCAGTTAGAATCAAAGTTAAACATTCTCCGTACGTATGTCCTGATAACACAGAATTTATTGATTATGTGTAGGTGCATTGTTTTTTTGTACTACTTCAACTCTACAGAAAAACATCCAATTAGAAGATGGTCACCAAGGACAGTGCCAGCTATAGACCCACATGTAGACATTAATGCAGGGTGTTCATTTGTTCAATCAGTCCCTTGACTGTAGTGCCTAGTGGCAGCAAGTTTCCTTGCTGTTTCAGTAGCACCTATAATTTTACAGGGAGGGGTTGCAAGCCCTTCCTCGAACAAGGGACCCCATTTTACATCCCTTCCGAAAGATGGGTGCAGCCCCAATCGAGAAGTCCTCCCCAGGATTCAACTGGGTTCGCACTGTCACAGGTAGCAATTATTTGCCAAAGAACCAGGAACTCAACTGTGAGGTTTCTACCATTTGAGCAACATGTATAGTGACATCCCTAATGCTGGGTGTTTGTATTTGGTTAAACTTGAATGATGGTGTTAGAATGAGATCATAACCTAATACCTATACATAAAGTGATTTGGTTCCTATGTGCAGAATGATTTAAACAGAGGAGAAACCATAGTAAGAAAACAAAAGAGAAACAGAAACTTGAGATGAATTTCAACCATGGAGCAGTTCTTCGACAGAACAATTCTAGAATGATACAAAATGTACCAGGATAGTACTAGGAACAGGAGGGGGTTCTAATTTACAATAGACCCCTTTCCAAATACCGCGGCCATTTTGAATCCAGGCCGAGCGCATGTGGTTCGAGCGCGGGAAAAGTCAACACCCGGTAAGACCAAGCCAGCGGTAAGGCGTCCCCAATAGAAACCAGCGTTGAGTCATCTTCGGCGGCGAGATGTTCTCCTCCTCGGTGAAATCCATCCATATATTTGCATGGCACAAGTAGATGATATTGTTGTGGACACTTGGACTCGATATCGGCCAGTAAAATTGTGAATTTCTGCTCCTTTTCCACAGTTCCTGCCGGGATGTTGAACGCGCGCTACGGTGATCGGATGCTAATATGTTTACACCGCGTGCTTGTAGTTTCCCTAATAACGTTAGCTAAATTCGAGAAAAATCCCACAAAACATACACTTTTCGGGCTGGGATCCTTATAGCTACTTAGATAGACATATACAGAATTTTACCGGTTGTGACCGTAATTTTGGTCCATGCCAACGTCGCCTGGGAAAACACGCGTTGAGAGGGGGTCGTGTGTTCTGTCTAGCCTTTCTTTCTTTTCTGTCTAACTTTTCCTTTCTTTCTTGTTACATCGCCCCGCATGGCGATATTTGACATTTCCGCTGAATGCAATCCCACAAAAAAAGACGTGTAGGCTTGAGCTTAAGGTCATTTTTGTTTAGTCTCTACCAGACTAACCGCGCCGGCTACGGGGAGATCATTTGCCGGGGACTTTGGCCATGGAGGGTTGCAATATTGGACCCCATCTCCATAGCCGACCCCCTTCATACATTTGACTCTATTTGGCCAATTGCTACTACTTTCCCAGCAACCCGTGGAGACTGGTAGAGTCTAATTCTGGTTAGGAATTTAGCAGAATTTCAGCGGCTTCTTTTGACGAGTTTTCTGAAATATCAAAACCTAAAGTACGTGAGTGAAGATGGAGTGTTTTCACTTTGCGCCGTAATATCTTAATTTCCGTCGGATGATATTACAGAAACGTGAAAATATAGGCTTGAGGGCTTTTCGAGTATAGAAATTTGACGAAACTTCGGTGGCTCCTTTGACTTTGACGATATTTTAGTGCCAAGATTTGTTTGATGAAGTTCGTGAGTGAAGCAGGGGGCGTGTTTTCTTTGTAGCGTTTCATTACATCACTTTTCGCGGAAATATTTTCGATTTCCACAGGATGAAACTCCACAAAAAAAAGGAAAAATATCGGCCTTAGGTCCTTCCCTCCTCAAGTCAATATTATCTAACGTTTTTTGGGTTCCATCCGGTCAACAGATATCTGAAATATTGCCGCGCAAAATGATTTAAAGAAACGTCAGATACAGTGGAAAGCGCACCTTCACTCACGTACTTGGAGTCCGCAAGACTAAATTCTTGGAATCCGAAAAGATCGTCTAAAAGCCGCCGGAATGCTGCCAAATTTGTACCCAAAAGGACATTGAACTCAAGCCTATATCTTAATGTCTTTTTTGTGGGATTAAATTCAGCGGAAATGTCAGATATTGCTGAGCGAAGTCGATGTAACGCTGCACAGAAAACACGGCCCTCCCTCAAACTAATGTAATTTCAAGATGATGTTGGCATTGTCACGACAACCAAAAGGCCCAAGAGTCATACCTAAACTTAGCTACAAGGATCCCAGCCCGAAAAGTGTATGTTTTGTGGGATTTTTCTCGACTTAAGCTAACATTATTAGGGAAACTACAAGCACGCGGTGTAAACATATAAGCATTCGATCACTGCAGCGCGCGTTCAACATCCCGGCAGGAACTGTGGAAAAGGAGCAGAAATTCACAATTTTACTGGCCGACATCGAGTCCAAGTGTCCACAACAATATCATCTACTTGTGCCATGCAAATATATGGATGGATTTCACCGAGAAGGAGAACATCTCGCCGCCGAAGATGACTCAACGCTGGTTTCTATTGGGGACGCCTTACCGCTGGCTTGGTCTTACCGGGTGTTGACTTTTCCCGCGCTCGAACCACGTGCGCTCGGCCTGGATTCAAAATGGCCGCGGTATTTGGAAAGGGGTCTATTTACCAATGTTTGGGATTCACACACAGTGTAAGCACAAGATGCTTGTTTCCTGATCCTCTATTTAGTATTATGAATATCACATTTTACACATACTACTGTTTGTTTCGGAAGAGTTTTCTCACCATAACTTCAAGTAATGGAAACCATTCAAAAGGCCTTATAGTATACAGTACATTCACTGATCCTGGTTTGAAAGCTAGGCCATAATTAATACCTAAGGGAACTAAGGATAGCATCATCCCACTTTGGAACTTAATATTCTCCCATGGGAAGAGATGACCTCATAATCACCATGACTAGCCCCAGGGTACAGAACAACCTTGTAATTATGACTTAACAAGTCTTGGTTGAACTTGTACAGTAAGCTGGAAAATACCAGTACTGTTTGAATCATACGACCTAGACTGCTGGTAGTAAGAGTCACTACGCCTGCATAGACATTAGACACGATATGACATTCATTTCCACAAGATTTAACCTAATGTTGCGCATAGAAAAAATGGATCGCCCAAAGGTCAACTAATCTAGATGTAGTACACCGGGACACTTTGTCAAGGTGTAGCAACAGTAACGTCAATTATGCTGTAGAATTAATTTTGAAATCCAAGGCAGTATCTCGTCTGTCTTTATCAAGCACACTGTAATCTGGCAGCAACAGAAAGCCAGGAAAAGTCGCCGTCCAGGCACTTAACTGAAGGAATTATACGGCTTAAACCATGATTCGCTTCTGCAGTTTCGTGATAACATTGTGTTTCGGTATCATACTTTTCAGCTCGAATATACTGTCTAAGCAAGCTTACAAGGTCAACTTTAGCTTCAGACTTTGAACGGTATTGATGGTGCAGGGATCAAGTCTTTCTTACCTTAGAATTAATGAGGATGGATTCACTTAACATGTTCCACATTGAACTGATTGGTTTAGCATAATTTGCAACAGTATTCCATAACTGACAACTGTCAAAGCTGCAAAACAAGAACAAAGGCTACCGAGACGTTTCGCCGCCAAAATGTTACGCCACAAGGAATGTCAATGTTACGCTGCTACTTGTACACATGGGGTTCCGTTTAGGATTAGGGCAAAAATGTTTAAAATATGGATTTCAAACCTCAATGGCCTGGGCTAGAATCATGATGCACGAAGAATGATTTTTGTATGAATTTTGTGAGTCGTTCACATTGATGGTAAATTGTCCTGACAGCAAAACGTCCTGAAACCTAACAAAAAAGTCTCCTTCACATTTTAACTACTGTCCTTTCTGCTACCCTGAAAGTAAGTAAATGATAATTGATTTTGTAGGGTAGTAACCATAACACATCCTTCAAAATGATAATTCATGAGTCCTGCTCTTGGGCAAGTACCATAAACATTTATAACACACCCACGCTGTTTACAGTCGTGACTCGTGGCACCTTCAGGAAATTGTCTGCCTTGAAACTCCAGGCATTTCCAAATCCCATGGATCATGCATGTCTTACATATAACAGGGCTCGAAATACTGGGTGCATGATGTAAGTTGTACTTTAGTGCACCCAAATATGGAGCTGTGCACCTAATTTCTGACTGTGGGTACACCGGTACACCTAGATGACTAGGCTTTATGTTTATCTGTTACGTATGTTAAGGTACTGTAATTGTAAACAGTATATCCTTGACACTCAACTGTCAGAAAAGATAACAAAACCTATGTTGAAAATTTTTAAATTTCAGATTCAAGCTATGAAAAGAGAAAGTGTGATTTTGCTGCCATCCTACTTAATTCTATGTTGTGCACCCAACATTTGTCTATGCACCTATACCATTAGGTTCGGTACGCCAGCACGCCTATGATTATTTTTCCCAAAAATGAATTTTGAGCCCTGCATGTAGGATACCACCCCCCCCCCCACCTTCAAAGTGCTGTTGCAAAAATTATTAATCATCTTTTTAACGCAGAAATACGGGTTACACGTAACAATGGCTGTAGTTCTGGAGAAATAATTAGGCCTGCTGTTACAAAATGATGTTATTTGGTCCCTGTGGCTTGTAGATTTTGATAAAACATCGAAAAAACAAACCTACACTGCCTGTTAGAACTTATAGCGGGTCACTAAACACATCATAACATACAACACGAAAGGAAGAAAAATGTTGTTCGTCCGTGTACTCACCCAAAATATCACGTTGAAGCCAAAAACCAGGTACTTGACCAAGCAGCTCACTTCTGTGTCTCTGGCCATGGCTTGTAGCTTGGTCAGGAACCCATAAAACGTCAAAAAGAAGAGGAAAACGACGGCGATTTTCGCCCGAAAGGTTGACTCAGATCCTGCCTTTGCCGCTACTATTCATTCCTGGGAATGACTGAGTGCTGACGTCATCAACATGATGAGCGCTGGCAAACGACAACAACAATGACACCGCAGACGAGTGCTAAACGATCTGATATGTTTTATTTAAAAAAATTTTGAACAGAATTCTTCCAATAAATTTACTGCATTGGCAAAATAGTGTTTTATCAACACGAAAGGATATTATACAAAACAAACATCTGGATTCTCCTTGATTGGGTATTCACTTTTCAGTCTCATCATTGCATCAGCTGCAGTTTTTAGGAACATCGCTGAATGGGGCTGCTACACCACAAAATACATCTCCAGATTCACAGACTCAGTGCCCTTGATGCCCAACAAATTTTCATGTCACGCCATTGTACCTCGATGGGAAAAGTTCTCCATCATCAAACTTCCTGAAAATGTCATCATTCAAGTCAAATCAAATCGTTCAAATTAAATCAAATCTACTCAAATTCTGCTCCATTTTTCTTCTTGAATTACTCCCTCAACGGATGTTGAAGACAGGCTGAGCTCCTATTAAAGGCCAAGGAGGTTTAAATAGTTTTCCCTCCTTGCTAAGACCAAGCTGATTTGATTATATGAGGTGACTAGCTATAGTGGCTAAAAACTAACCACTAGCGGGTCAAAACTGAACCACTAGCAGGTTAAAACTGAACCACTAGCGGGTCAAAACTGAACCACTAGCAGGTTAAAACTGAACCACTAGCGGATCAAAATTGAACCACTAGCAGGTCAAAACTGAACCACAAGTGGGTCAAAACTGAACCACCAGCGGGTCAAAATTGAACTACTAGTCAATGGGGGTTATATCATAAATGATATCGTTTGGGCACCCCAAAACTAATGCAATCGTGCAAGTAAAAAAGGCTGGGCCAAAAAACGTTTCATTCATTATGAAATCTAAGTGGTCAGGGATGTTGAACAAATGACTGACCACACAGAATATGGTCAATAACTTTATACCAAACAATAAATTCTATATATTTGTTCGTTCACATCTTCTTGGAAGACTTTGCTCATGGTTCAAAATCCCTTTTCATCTAACTTCAAAGTTGTACTGATATATATGGACAAAAAATAAGAAAAAGGCATGCTATGACATTTAATCTGTTTTCCGACTGACGTTATATCTTGTTTGAAAATCTCATACTTGTGACATTTGGAAGCTACGTAAAGGCAAATGTAAATTATGCAAATGACCTAATTTGCATTCTATGTTAAGATAAGACTGTCATACTTTGGACAACTTCTGTTATTTGGATTGAGATGATGAACGGAAATAATTCATGCAAATGAGAACATTATTTGCATACTTGTTCAGAAACACTCATAATACCTCAGTCGAAATCAATTGGTGAAGGTATGAGGTCATGGAACTCTATTCTCTTTTTGAAATGATTTTTAAATGTGGCACAAAGAAAAAGAAATAACTAAATTTCTATGAGTAACTGGGTGTTGGGATGTTGCAGTACAGGAATGTCATACTTGTGGAGTTTGGAAGTTAAGTAGTAGTCAGGTGAAAAGTCATACAAATCGGGGATTTCGCATAATTGATTGGCAAACCTAATAGTTCAGTACTTCAATGAACTGCTAGGAACTGCTTTTTATCCATCCACTTAGCAGCCAGTGACATTGCTGATTGCACTTGATGCATTAACCGGTATAAAGTCGCCAACAAGGCAAAGAGAAGTAGCTGCATTGTATTGAAATGTTTTATCTAAGCGTTATCGATGAATACCGGGGTATTTAAAGTTTATGTTGTGTAAAACTAAGCTATGTTTTATGGTCTAAGGCCCACAACCAACCAAGAACACAAACTGGCGGGAATACACATTATGTTTAGTCAGCGGAAAGAGGCTGTCCTTGGGCAGAGGAGAACACTTCAAGGTCAGTCCACCAGATTGTGAGGTGAGGAAACCAATATGCGACGTCAAACATGGATCCTGTCAACCAAAGATGCATTGTGGACAAGGCATCATGGATGGCAATGTGAGTATATTATCGTCATGTTGCCTTTTGTTATTACCTTCGCAGAAGGCTATGTTTTCGCCATCCTTCGTGTGTGTGTGTCTCTCTGTGTACACGATAACTCGAGAATGCCTAGACGCATTGTCTTGATATCATTATTATGTATTTGGTATGTCATCTTGGCTAGATTTCTAAAATCGTTAGATTTTGAGCGGCTTTCTATGGTACTGCTGCAGAACGGTAGCTTTTGATATCTTGTGTTCTGGTTTGTGACATAGTTACTGAATCAATATGAAAAACGATGCTAACTAAGACACTGAGTATGGAAAGTCCTCCTGGTTTATTCATTCCAAAAGTCAGGCTACGAACATTTACATCTTTGGAGCAGTGAGATGATAGTGGTAAACTTAATATTTCCTGATCAAGAGAACTATATTTGTTGACAGAATTAAACTGCAGATATCACAAACAACGTAATTCTGATAATTTGAGATCTTGAGTGGTACAAAGGAGTTCACTTTACACTGCAATCACAAACGAGACTACAGCCTTTAGCAATAAACTAAGACAACATCATAGCCACAAAAAATCTAACGGGAGTCGCCCAAACATAGGACGTTTTTTTACGCGCTCGAACTCACGGCGCTCCATTGCTGGTTGTCAGAGAATGGTCATGTTTTAATGAATGAATTTTGAACACATTCATCTAAAGAACATACATGGACAAGAAATGTATTCATACTGTTCATGGGCCCTTCACGCTCCGAGTTACAAGCGGCAAACGCTGTGAGACGTTTTCACGAATGTACCTTCTGATTTAGTGCTACGCCAGATAGTGTGCCTAACTTATTACGCTTTGGTAATTTTGCTCTCTTCGGAAGTTGGTGATGAAGTTAGGGAAATGTAAATAGGGCTTGAAGTCTGCTATATTCTAGCTTTCTTTTGACCGGAAAATTTTGACTGTGTGCACTTCTAACGTCATGTGAGAAGGGCTATATCTAGCGCATCCCAGCTCATGTTTTGGCGGGAAATAGGCTACTACGCACTTTGCGCGCGACTCGACGTACGTCTTGCATGCGACCCGACTTACAAAATCATTACGAAAAAACAACACCGCTTACATCAACAATACTCCGTCTACTTATTGGGAAATATCTTCGCCATATCTGTATTCAGTTTCCTTTCCATAGACGGTACCAATCACATGTTAGAGCGTTACAAAGCTGTGCGTTGAGTCGCCGTCCGCCACCATCGCGGCTCCAAAAAATGGCGGGAAAACAACGTTACCAGACGGCAGCGATGTTTACGTTGTTTTCTTTTGTCGGTTTTCTTCTCAACAAACACTTAAAGACCCATTTTTTGTGTGTTTTATGAAGTTATATTTCTTATGTGTATGATAGTTGTATATCTGCTTGGCACAGGTCGTATATTTAGGTGTCAGGCCGTCTAGCTACGCAGTGACCCTCTACTCAGCGTTGCCATCATCATTGTCAAAATACCATTCTCGACAAAACAAGAAATGAATATGTACACATATGTTTTGAATGCAAATAAAAATTATGTGCATGGACTTGGTTTATTTATCTTCCTTATGAGCATAGTCAGTGTACACAAACACGGCGTACTTATGCATAACAAGATCACTAAAATATCCGTCCTAAGTTAGGGCGCGTCCTAAGGTAGGGCAACCCCCGTTACAACTCAAAATATTATTTCATATAGCATTCCTTCACCATCACAGATCAATTATTTTTACACCTATAATACCAACCTAGCTGATGATCTATATCTGATACTACTATTGGTAAATAATTCAAATGCAGAAACCCGGATACTACTATTGGTAAAAAATTCAAATGCGGAAACTATGAGTGGCAAGAAAAGTGGTGATGTTAAGTTTTCAATCTTAAGTGGACAGCGAAGATGCTTCAGTCTGTCTCTTATTCTGTAGTTCTGTAGTAGAATCTTTGATACATGTGTAAATGTGAATGGATCTGTCATCAACAATTCCTTAATAATAATAGAACAAGAGATATCCTGGGAGCATCACTAGATTACATTGAAAGATGCAGAAATATTACTATTAGCAAGCATTGCATTGATAATTTGGTTGTTGCTGGATTTCCAGAGTCGTCTGACAGTTAGTTCCACCAGTGAGTCTTGCAATGTTCCACAGCCTGAAAGAAACAAGATAACAAACATATTAGTCAAATTATGTCCAATCTGTAATAGTGACCGCCTCTGCATAAGGACCATCGTCCATTGTGGTCACTGTTTGGTGACCTCTTGGGTTATTTTCTCAATTGACCCAAGCATTAAAAAATCCAGTCTATAGCGACCATGTGTCTACTGTGGCCATTTTCTATAAGTCTTTTAAGTTGTCTTATGACAGGTTTGACTGTATTGCACTTATTAGTATTGCCATGCGCAGACTTACATCACAGGCCTTGGCTTGCTCCATCCCACTGCACCAGTACCCAGGCCCCAGGCTGCACAGGCTGTCCTTGCTGTCACACGCTCCAGCCTTCTGTAGTGACACAAGGAAAGAACGCACATCAGCACAGTCATTTCTACTGACAAAGAATGCCAATCCACAGGTTTATTTCAAGTGTACAAAATTACCTGTTGGACATGGAAGCACAGCTGTTTTTTATTGTTTAAAAGAGCTCCATTAGTGACAGACTGACAGTACGTGTACATGATACTTCGCGACCTTGATGCGTTTTTTAAAAATTGATGGTGCAGATGATTTGATCTGTTGTGTGCTTTTCTTACCGTGCAGACAAAGTCTGGGTCAAGAGCTTGCTCAATCAGTTCTGCAATGGCATCCCCATACTGCTCCACCACAGTATGGCACTACATGGAAAATAGTCACACATAACATAACATGAAGCAACAGACGGCGCAATATGGACTGTTCTTACAAATTCAAGCCACAAACAAGCTTAAGAAATCAAACGTCTCTTAGCTCCATGAAATATCTTAGGTTTTTGTGAGTTTCTTGTTATATTCATTGTGAATTTCTCGCTAATTCTGTCTGTGCATTTTCCTGCCAGCCTGTGGGACCAACTTTGGACCCAGGCCAAGCCAATTTTCCCATCCTGCCAATCTCCAGCTACACCATCTTCCACCTCACATCCTGTCACACTACAATATGAAAAAAACTACAGACACACACCAATACACAGACTGGAAATAACTCCTCCATTTTCACTAAGAGTAAGGCAACCATATCTTGAATGACAAGTCAGAGAAAGGTATGCATATGGAACAACTCCTACTTTAACCTCTGAAATAACACATGTCTCCCACCTCTGTCTTGATGCTTGACGGCAGGAAGTTGCAGATCTTGTCCACCACCGCCTTGATGTCAGCCTTCGTGGAGTTCTCCTCCAGCAGACCATCCACATACTGTACCAGGATCTTACACACAGGGCACAGCTCTGAGCCCACTCCTGCTGGGAGCAAAGGGTTTCTGTTACTGTAAATCTATTTATATGATAAAATAAAAAATGTGGTTGGGGGAAAGGAGTTGTTTGCTAAATTTGATTTTAACAGTAGGAACAAACATAACAGTCTCAAATGTTAGTGATCAAATATTTGTGATGATAGAATTTTAGTGGATGAATAGTGACCCTTGAGTAGCTAATATTAAGTTACCGTTTAACTTACCAAATCAAGAACTACTGTAGCATGGTGGGTATTAAGTAAGTAACAATAGAAGATGGTCAAACTTTCAGTGTTATCAACAAAGTAAATCAAGCATCCCTACTGAAAGTAACAGCATCCCTACTGCATGCTACAGCATCTCTACTGAATGTTACAGCATCTCTACTGAATGTTACAGCATCTCTAGTGAATGTTACAGCATCTCTACTGAAAGTAACAGCATCTCTCCTGAAAACTCTTTCTGAAGCTAAAAATACTGCTGTTGTGTGGAAAGTAGTAATGTGACAAAAATCTTTCCAACAATCACACCTACCCTTCACAAGCCTGACAGAGTTGGATTCGTCGCACAGGCCGATGGTCTTACAGATGCGCTGGGGGTCCAGCTCCAGTTTCAGCAGCTGAATGACGGCAGGGCCGTACTCATTCACAAAGTCCGTGCACTCGTCACGAATGGTGTCGGGGAAGTGGCTGCACACCTTGTCAAGTGCATCTTGGATCTCTTTCTGATGACACATATTAGTTAGATTTGTTAGAGTGCTGAAGTTGTGCCCAGACATGCATATCTAGAAGTTCTGACTTCTGACCAAAGTTACAATATGTGTACATAGGAGTTCCCACAGGTATACAGAAAAGTTCTAACATGTGTACAGAAAGCTCTCACATTTGTGGAGAAAATTGAAGTTCTCACACGTACAGGAAGTTCTCACATGCTCAAGTCCTCACTCATGTACAGAATGTTCTTACATGTTCATGTTCTCACCCATGTACAGAGCTCTCACATGTTCATGTTCTCTCATGTACGAAAAGTTCTTACATGTTCAAGTTCTCACTCATTTACAGAGAAGTTCTCACATGTTCAAGTTCTCACCCATATACGGAGAAGTTCTCACATGTTCAAGAGAAGTTCTTGCTTGTTCAAGTCCTCACTCATGTACAGAGAAGTTCTCACATGTTCAAGTTCTTGCTAATGTACAGAAAGTTCTCACTCATGTACAGAAAGTTCTAACCTCGGTGGAGTTGGCACTCAGCTCTTCATCCACAAGCTGCATGACGAACTCACAGATGACACACCCCACCGACTGTCCCACCTCCTCTGTCTGGACCACCTCCTTAGCAGGCAGCAGCTCAGCCATGCTCAGGGCCTGCAGGGAGGGGCAGAAGCCGACGGCCTGGCACACCTTTTCTGGATCCTATCAAATACAAACAGCATTTTGTTACTCCACACAGTAATGAGGGATAGAAGAAAGCTGTTTCTATCTAGAGGGTCCGCATCGGGGGATCCTGACAAACCTTTTTAACAAAAAAAGACAGATAATGGAAAAAAAAGTAAAGTGATATACACAGCTGCATGCCTTTACCAGTAAGTGAGAAAATGCATCAACGTACCAGTTCTTGCTCTAAGAGGTTGAAGATGATTGGTCCATATGTGTCCATCAGGCTGTCACACTGTAGATACAAAGCAACAATCGTCAACTATCATAATGCTAAATGCAGCTTGAATTCCACAGATTATCTTGTGACAATGAAGAATTACTACAGGAGAATCCTAGTATATACAACAACCAATGAATATTGAGCGTAGGTCTATACAATCATTTGGGGGTGGGGGGATGGTTATTACAGCAAATCAAATACTTTAGCAGGGCTTCCCTTTTTTTGGTTTCAAACAATTAACAATTAGTTGATGAAGGTGCAGTACAAGACGGCAAAATGTGTCTGTTGCAGTTATGAATTGAAAGTTAATAGTTATTTTAACAACTTACTTCTGCCTCCAAACCACCAAGACGTGAGCAGAAATCGTCCTTGAGAAGTTTGATAAGCTGTGCCTGCAAAAAAATTTAGAGAAGTCCATCTATACTATAGAATCCTCTTCATCAAGTTACAAAATATACAGCATCGCAAAAGCCTCTTCATCAAACTATTGAACCATATTCAAAAAGTGGAAGTGAAATTCGAAAGCAACCAGAAAAAAATCACTCTCGAGTTTCAGCATACTGAAGTTCTCGTTTCTTTCACTGTAACTTTAAGTTCACTGTTTTCACTGTCACCACTGGACCGTGAACTTATCATCACAGTGAAAAACCTATTCATGATTCCTTCACACATCCTTTCTGTAAATCACTTGCTACCACCGTGAAGTTAAAGTTCAGTGAAAATGTCCATTTTTCTTACACCGTGAAATTTTGCTACCGTGAACTTAAAGTGAATTACAGTATCTTAGAAGATATATACAGTATATATATAAACGTATATCTTTTTTACCCTATAGCATATTTCTCAAAAAGTTTACTACACATGAACTATACTCTTTAACATTCATGCAGCAGATAAACCTACCTGTGTGGCATTGTCTGCTACGTAGTCGTGGGCCTTCTGCATGACTTGCTTGCAGTCATCACAGATGCTGTTTGGTCCCTTCTGCGTCTGTACCCAAAAGTTAACAACTTTCAACATCAAAATGTACTAACATAATTCAACCCCACGGTACATGATTCTACCACTCTAAAAAGATACGTCTAAACAGATCTCCAACCCAACGTCTCCAAGTATAATGCACTCCTGTATATCTAATCTGTGCATACCTGTGGGGCGCTGCACTGGAGATCTTTCAAACCCACTGTTTTTCAAATTGGCAGATTTATGTAACCCAGCAGATTAAACAAGCTGAGTAGGAGACACCTCATCTTATCATTTCTGTCTACATGTACATGAATCATACCAGAACACTGGTTCAAAAATTTATTGTGATATACGTTTAAAAAAACAAGGAAAGGCCTTTATCTGAATTTTCAGGACGGTGCAAGGCAAAGATGCAATATCCCAGTGTGCATCAGACTTTTTTCGAGGCATTTTCTTTTGAAAATTACAAGTGATGTTTCAAGATACATAAAAATAGTTCTTGCATTTGTGACGTTAAAGCAATGCTTTTTGCCATCTTAATAACTAATTACTACAGGAAAACAATCTTGAAGTGTATTCCTATACACGCGTATTTCTGGCTTAATACATTGCATAATTATGTAAAATCACTAACTTGATTCAGTATCGTACTACTATACAGGTGAAACTGAAAGAATGCACAAGAGTTCAACTGACTGAAGTTTGACCCATACCTCCCGAAGCCTTGCAATGAAGTCAGATGTAGGGCACAGCTTGATGGCCTTACACACGGTATCAGGATCCTATAGGGTAGAAAGAACAGTGTTAAGGTGGTCTTGTGGTTAGGGTTGTTGACGAAATCTGAAGGTTCTGGACTCAAATCCCTAGCGAACACAAATGTTGTGCCCTTGCGAAAGGCACTTAACACCCCTTTTTTCAAATGATTGAGTGAAAATAAATACCTAGGTTAAGGACATTGTATTCCACTTGCATGCTCTATTAATATCCAGCAAAAAATCCGAGAAGCAAGATATCAAATTGGTAAGGCTGTATATACAATAAAAGGCAACCTGTGTAATATAGCGCTATAGTGTTATTCCAAATAGCAAGTAGATGCAGTTGGTTACGGATTGAGCTCGAGATATATAGACTTACCAACTTTGACTCCAGAAGCTGGAAGATGACGGGTCCAAATGTGTCCATGGTACTGTTGCACTGAGGAGCAATACAAAAACAGCATGATTTTGATTGCTTAACAAATGTACTACTTATCATGCAATATCAACTTCTGTGTAAAGCCTGCTTTTGTGTGAGAAACATTATTATATTCATTATGGATAACATTCAACAATATACATTACTATCCATTGGCTGTCTCCAGGACCCTTCCCTCTCTCCCAGCACAGATTAAAAAATTCATTCATCCGTCCCAAAAATCTTAACTTCACGGCATGAAACTGACAACAAATATCAAGAAGATGGGCTTCCAAACAATGAGTAGGATGGAAAAAATTCTAAAGCTGGAGCCCTGATTCAGACAGCACATTGATACACATGTGTCGTTCTTCATCCTCAGAAATCTGTTCATGTGTGGTTCATGTTATTACACTCTTACTTTTATCTTAAACCAAGTCTTGAATGTACAGAGGTAATTTTGATGCAGATCAAACAGAAACTAAGACAATACTGCCCAGCTTGTATACATGTCACAGAAGAGATTGGGATCCAGGACAATTGCAGATTGTCCAATGACAGATTGGAATCAAAATCTCTCCTAGGCATTGGAATTGGATCTGTCCCAGACTCCCAGTACGAACTAAAATCTGTTTTGATTTAATTTCAATTGGATCTGCCCTAGGATAATCCACGATTCAAGTGGGTTAATCCCTAACTCAAACCCTCACCCAACCCAATCTGTGTTTAATTTAGTAGACTAGTAGACTCACCTCTGCAGCCAGGCCTCCAAGCTTTGCACACAGATGTACTTTCAGGTAATCTATCACCTCTGCCTGTTGATGATGCAAAAACAAAATTCAGGTAGTGGCCATATTGAACATTTCAATTCAGATATACAGCAATTTTTTTCTCACAGAGCAATTTCTTTCAAAAAACATGTATTACTATTGATAAGACATTGAATTGGATCTGAAATACATACAGAACAAACAAAAGATGAGACTGTATTTTGACTAAGACAAAAATCGGAAAACGGCTACTAATGGCAGAAGCCTTCCAGAGTCGAAAGAGAAGATGTTGATGGACAAGAATAAAGAATTCATTGTTTGGTATGCCATATTCTGTGTTCAGTCATTTTTTCAACCTTACAGACCACTTAAATTTCATAATAAAGTCAACTTCTTTTTTGGTCCAACTTCTTTTCTTTCGCACACTTGCATCAGTTTTGGGGTGCCGAGAGTATGTCATCCACACACCTACCTCACTCTTGTTGCTTTTGATCAAGGCCTGAACCTCTGTCATGACCAGCTTGCAGTCATCACACAAGTCATTTGGTTGCTGTGGAAAGCCCAACAATAATCAGTCAATGGCAAAAGCAATGACAAATGCAAGACTCTTTGCAACTTGTGGCACTTTGCAACTTAAGGTGGAAAGGAGGCCTTGTGGTTAGGATAGTTGACTCAAAACCTGGAGGTACTTCGTTTGAATCCCTGACAAGTCCCGATGTTGTGCCCTTAAGAAAGACACTTAACACCAAATTTTCTCAATTAACTCATGCGTAAATGAGTACCTAGCTATGGTAAGGGACGTCTCTTGGGACATTGAATGGAGGGGAGCCACACCTCAAGCATGCTAAAGAACCCACAACACTTATTGGAAAGAGTAGGGGATCATCAACGACTGACACAGCCGAGGACCTCACCTGTTTGACTGGTTTGATCGGCTTCTGCACCAGTGAAATGGTAGCATTCTTGCACAGTCCAATGGCCTTGCAGATCTTGTCAGGGTCCTGAAAAAACATTAGAGCAAGCATTTCGTTTAAAGCACAAGTCCCCAAGGAACTCTATGACATTAACATGTTATAAAAAAATACAAAAATGTAGTAGGTTGCTCTTCAGCCAAAATGATATGACCCTTCAGACTTACAATTTTCTGCTCCAGAAGCTTGTATATGATAGGTCCATAGGTGTCCAAGGTAGTGTTGCACTGGGGACAGAAATATATTTAAGTCCATGCTGACATTGGACATAGAAAATCTCAAAAAATAATATCACAAAGTATATAATAAAGCAAAAGTGCATACAAATACCTATTGGGACCAAACAGGCGACACTATAAATCCTCCTATTTGTTACAATGTTAGACAGCAGGGAGAAGGTTAAGGAATATGCCAAGTAACAATGGCAACCGTTACAGTAATAATGGTAAAATAAACTCACAGCAGCTGCAAGGGCACCCAACTGCATGCACAAATGCTCTTTCAAATACTCAACAACTTGTGGCTGTGAAAGGAAGAAATACATTAAAATATGTAACGTTAAACTGCCATTAATATTCATCTGTTGAGATCATATATATGTCATTTCAAATGACAGCATGATCAAGATATCTCTCATGAAACACCCCAGATATAAAAAGTTTAGATAAATGTTTTATATTATTATATTATAAGTGCATCATAATGGATTACAAAACCCTGCATTGGAGATCTCTTAAGATCAGCATTTTAGCAGACATTAGATAACCTAATTGACAAACACAACAAGACAACAAAATACATTGCAGATGTTCTTGGGCCTCCTATAAAATAGACGAAAAAGGAGATTTGGGTGACAATGCAGAGGTAATAAGATGGATGTAAGAAAAGAACAAACCTCAGTTGTATTCTTGTCAATCAGTTCTTTGGCCTTGGTCACAGCAGCCTCACACTCGGGACAGAGGTCCAGGGGCTAAAAAAAGAAGATTAATATCAATGCGTCTTAAAAGCACAAAACAGACTGTTCAAAAGGATTTATGATTTCAAACAGATGTCATATCACTAGCTCGAGTACCAACCGCAACTTATAATGCAAGAGAAATGCATTTTTATCACTGTTGCAATGCATGGAAAACACATAAGCTAATGCTGCCAAAGTTCCGTACAATTTACAAAATGCTACTGTTAGCTTTGTAGCAGTCAACCAAAACATCTTACGTGGTACCCACCTCTATAGACTCTGTAAAAAGAGTACAAATGACAACTATAGCTACTTTACCTTCTCAGGAGCAGGTTTTTTAGGCAGTTCCTCTTCTTCCTGGCACAGTTTCAGAGCCTCACACACCGCTTGGGGATCCTGTTCACAAAACAAACCAACATTACTGCACCTGAGCCAAGGAAGTGACAACGACCAAATCAGTAAAACATTCCAAAACAACAGCCACTGGCAAAATAAATTATTGACATTCCTTACCAGTTCGGACTTCAGGAGTTGTATGACTTCAACTCCGTATGTCTCCACCAGGGTCTTGCACTATTTAGAAAACAAGAAATGTCCTTATTAATCAAAACTACAATGTGTATTCTTCAAAACACAATGTTAAAAACGTTTTTATGAAGTTCATTGATTTCATGATGATTTTCAATGCATCAAGCCTGCAGACATACTGTAAATGCAGTGATCTAATTCATGGTAGGGAGAAAATGGAGTGTTTGCAATGGTTTCGCAGTTGAAACGAGGTGGTAGGTGGGCAGAAGACAAAAGAAGCATTTTTGCAGTGGTTCTAATTTTGTGGTGAAAAGGTTACCGTGAAAATCATGAACATCAAACCACTGCGAACTTAACGTTGAATACATTTACAGTATATTTTGTCTTCCCTTGTGATACTACAGTAACTATTGTTTCAAGTATGAACTCAAAGATACTTGCAAAGTCTTGATTTTCAACATGGCATGGGACCTTGGAAAGTGTTACTGACCGAATCTTGTAGTGGCCCTGGCAGAACAGCGCAGGCCTTCTCCACCACATCCAGAATCTCCTCCTGAACACAGAAACAAAACAATCAAGTTGGCTTCAATTTTGTCTGTAACATTCACAGAATAAGCCATCGGTGACAAGTTGCTGTTTTTCCCCTATTTAGTCATGAAGGAATCCATTTGACTTGATTTGTGACAATATCTCCTTGTGATAACATAATTTATCAACAGCAATATTCTTGCTGCAATACAGCAATAAAGGTGAACCTGTGAACTGCACAAAAATATCAGCAAGAAAATATACCTCTATTAATGCACAAAAAAAGAAGCAACTGTTGAACAAGAATTTGTACCTCTGTGACATTTAGGCTCAAGAACATTCTGGCCAATCCAACAACTTCTTCACAGGTGTCGCAGGCAGCATCGCTCTGTGGTAAAGATAGATGCATTTGAGACGTAGTGTTAGAAGTAGTCATGTGCCAATGTGCAAAATATCCTTACATGATGACATTACTAATGTCACTTATCACACTATAGCAAAAGTTGAACCATTACATAGTCATGTATATTGCAGGTATTGTTGCCACCAAGTTCAGTAGGGGCACCTTCACTACAGAACTTTGAACAACACTTGCAGCTAGATGTGCAAGGTTAGGTGTGACAGGTCATTTAGTATAATATACATAGTAAGTAGCTGCCGCCACGTTGTGTGCCTGTGAAGCTGGTGTGTTATGTTGAAGGGCATTTATCCTGACTATACAGATAAAGATACAGACAGCGATGGACGACCATTAATGTTTTAGGACATTATCCTTATTCCCAACATCAGCAGGATACATCAGGTCATCAGTCGACGTGCTTTCGCTACGACGGGGTTATACCGCCCTTTTTACGGGGTGACATACCCTTTCGTTGGCTGTCGTACAAGGCGGGGATGCGCCAGTTCTCCCGTCATAAGGTAGCAAACAGATAACATCATCCGATGGAAAGTGAATCAAAGGATCATCAAAAGGAACAGCTTACCTTGACCGCCTGCTTGCTCCACACAGCCTGTGCACAGTGGTCGATGGCCCCACACTCCTTGGCAGTGTCAATACCCTGGCACCAGTAACCAGGGCCCCAGGTACAGCGTCGCTCACCCAGGAGTCCATAGGCTGAAACAAGGTGGCATGGTGGTCTTGTGGTTAGGGTTGTTGACTTAGAATCTGAAGGTTCTGGGTTCAAATCCTTGGCAGGCCCACTACATATAACGTTATACCATTGCATGAATAATTCTATACTTATTTACTATGTTCAGGACCAGTGATAAATCAATTTCCCATACTTCAAATGTTGATAATAATTGTAACAACAAACTTTGTACTTTGGGCTCTTGAACCTATAAGTAACCAAACATACAGAAAAACATGTGCTACTCAAATGATCTTTTCCTGACCCATTCCACACTGATCTATGTGATGCTTTCATCAAGAACTATTGTAATTGTTGGAACGTAGTGACTATTTCCAAAATCACTTTGTGTAGATGACAAGTATGTAAAGATTTGGGCAAATCATGCTCCCTGGGTGGAGATCGGCAATCTTTAACTGCTGTGTACACCGACTTGAGATTGCAGACAACAAACTTTGTACTGAGATGACCTGCTCTCTGACCCAAATCACCCAATTATAAGGGCAGATCTTCTTTGTCAAATGCAATAAAGTGTAGCAACATTAATTATTATTATGATAATATTTAGTTTCAACTGTTTTCAGTAACTTGTATACCAAGTCAGTTGTGTTGCCTTTGTGCATATCTAAATTCATACGATGCCGTCCTTGGCATCTGATGATGTCATGATATGTGTAATAATTATCAGTTGCTGCTGCCTGGATTGCAATGGACTTTAACTTTGTGTCAAGGCCAATCTCCATGTGACCCTGTCTGAGTGTCAGGTGTTGACTGGACCCAGCTAGGGGCAGCCTGACCAATGGAAATGCGGCTAGAAGTTATTTCTCAAGCCAGGCCAAGTATAGGTTTTGGTTGGGAGGGCTAGGAGTGGCCGTGATTTTCAACATTTCTCTCCCTCTTTCTCCTCCTTGAATGAGACTTAAAAAATCCCAGACACTCCTAGCCCTCTCAACTGAAACCTCTGCTTGGAGAATAGCTAGCTAGGACCATGATATCTTTATGTTGGGGTTCCAATACATGCAAATTTACATTTTATTTGGAGGCTTATGCCAGGAATGTCAATGGTTAATGAGCGTAAACTGTTCCTGTTTCTTCAGAAACTACTTTGGTATCCTCTTTATTTGAAAGAGGAAGAACTTCAACTTGAAGAAGACTATGCTGCTTTCAGTTCCCTGTATGATTTCTACAACTCATTTCTATCCATAACACTTTTGATGTCATATACTGTACTACCAAAGATACTGGATTAGCAAAAAGCTGGGATAAATTTCTATATTTCATTCCAAAACTGTTCTGATGGTTCTGTAAAAACCCACAGGGGCGAGTACGCCGCTCCTGGGATTCAAACTCACGCCGATCCCAATCCGCACAGCTTGGGAATTCAACACGCTAACCACTAGGCTAAAAGGTCCGGACCAGTTAGACTGGTCAGTTAGTGGAGGTTGATCACCACTGTTACACTACTCCCCCTTTTCTTTTCAGACTCGTCCCAAGTCTCCGAGTACGACATTCCCTGTGTGATCTGATCGTCACAGGACCAGCGTGGGAACCACTGTAAAAACAAAAGGGGGGCGAGTACGCCGCTCCCAGGATTAGAACTCACGCCGATCCCAATCCACACGGCTTGGTAATTCAACACGCTAACCACTAGGCTAAAATGTCCGGACCAGTTAGACTGGTCAGTAGAGTAGTGGAGCTTGATCCCCACTGTTACACTTCCCAAAAATAATATTCATCCATTATCTAGAGCTTTTGTTATTGTTCCTGTTGAACCTCCTTTACAAATATATTAACGTTTCATGATCCTATCAAAAATGTCAGGTTTGCGTTGGAACACGGTTCTCCTCTGTAGCACGTCGACACAACCACGAGGACAGCGGGGAAGGCATCACGAGGTGATCAGTTCATAGTCCAAAACATGTCAGCCCAGAGTTCAGGAATCATGTAACCTACAGTACAGTACAGGTGATCTACGCAGTTTTCGCTGAGCTATTATGAAAGCCGTGGCCTGGCTTTTTAAACTACCTCTTACATTAAATCAAGACGTCTCTCCTGAACTTAAAGCACATTCTTACCTGTTCCAAACAGCAGGAAGGCGCAGAGGAATCCGAGTCGTGCCATGGTGTACTTCGTGAAAGGAGATGTCGCAGACAGGAACCGAGATCTCTGCTTTCGTGCTCCGCGTTACTAACTGTCACGTGCTCCTATGTCAGCTGATCAAGGATCATCCGTTATATACTTATCATGGAGAGAATAACATGGCTAAACGTCAAGGATTTTTCAACCAAGTGTAAATTTTTCTCGTAATAACTTTTAATGATTATAGAAAAGTATGTTTTACAAACCGTTTTACGTATAAACACTCTTTGATGAAGATAAGAGATCACACCATAGCATGGTTGGATTGTCCCTAATTAGTCATCGGGTCATGAGACGTCCGATCACAGCTAACCCGGAAGTAAAACCCGGAAGTGGTCACCGTCAGCTGGCTGTGCTTTCAGGAATCATGTCCACTGCTAAGCCATGCTGTTTGGTCATCTGTAGTGCAGCTATAGACGGTAGGAGCTAATGGTAGCGTGGTAATGCAGTGGGATGGTGTTTTTTTTTCTGGATAAGCTGTGGTCATGATTTTGGGGAGGTAGATAAGTCTTGTGCTCAGAAAGAAGTGACACAAGTTTGGGCCCTCTGGCAGCACTCTTTAGAACTGCCAAGGAGGTTATATAGTCTATACAAGGAGGTATATTTAACCTCCTTGGTCTATATAACCTCCTTGGAACTGCAGGGGTGTTTCAATAGCAGAATATGGGACTTGAGTAAACCCCAGAAAACACAATATGTGATATTGCCAATGTCATTTTCCTCAGATTATCGCTAAAATGACTAAATGCATGTTTTGTGCAGGTGTGTCAACACAGCCGTTCATCCAGGCAGTCACCCTGCTAAACTCTGCCTTCACACTTCAACTGGCCACACCAAATGTGAGTAGAACTGAAAAAGATTGAGCAGGATGCCAATAAGTTTGAGTTTATTGGGATCCACAATTAGCTTATACACATCTACTCTTCCTGTGGTCCAAACTGACTGGACAAAACTACATGACACATATGAACACCACAGAATTTACATATGTACATAAGTGATAAAAGAAGCATAAGGCTGTGTATATACAGTTATACAAAGTTGACAATATATCAAAGTGTGTTCAGCCAAGTTAACCTCCTTGGTCCAGCAATCCAACTGTGCATGGGCAGGTCAAAGGTGAAGGCCCCTAGCAGGTCAAATGCAAAGGCCCCTGATACACATACTGTAAATCACTTTGATATAGCGGCAGGAAAATATAGCGGTTGAGGGAAAATGGAGTAGGTCACGTCACTTAATTTTAACGGTGGGAACAAACATTACTGTCTCAAATATTAGTGATCAAATATTAGCAATGATGAAATTTTAGCTGTTGATTAGTGAAGTTGTTAAATCAGCTAAAATTAAGTTACAGTTAACAAATCAAGAATTACAGTAAAAAAATGTCTGGACATTGCTATGCAATCCGACTGACGGAGGACATGTATATCTGGACATGTTCAAAACATGATGGAGACGAGAACTGTAAGTCAGGGACCTTCACCTTTGACCTGCTTATGCATATATGGATCTGTGAATATACCTATTATGTTCTGTATTGATAAATGTTCAAAAGGAAGTTTTCACCATCATAGAAAAATCATATTGTACCCTGTAGGGGAAGGCGATTGAGTTTGTGCAACAAGATGATTCCAGTCGGCGCTGGTTGAATGATTTCCGGTCCAAGAGTGTGGCCACACCCACAAGACTGGACGCCATAGATGGTGAGCTCCTCGTTTTCACCTCTGCCCATTTTTACTGTATTTCATATGAATTTTGTACAACAACATGAGCAGTTGAGCAAGTCAGTGTGCATAAGGTGTCATAAAGGTAAAAGGCTTGTAGAATATGATGATTTTCGTCTCAAGTAATGACCAAATCTTTTACCTGTATCAGTGTTGTAGGCAGATCAATCCACACAAACATTACCTGTCCCTAGTACTGAACACCATCCACACATAACATTTCCCTGGTACTGAACACCATCCACACATACATGATCCTCACAAACATTACCTATCCCTGATACTGAGCCCCATCTACACAAACATAACCTGTCCCTGAATACCATTCACACAAACATAACCTGTCTCTATTTCTGAACACCATCCACACAAATATGACCTGTCTCTGGTACTGAACACCATCCACACAAACCTAACCTGTCTCTGGTACTAAACACCACACACACACAAACATGACCTGTCCCTGATACTGAGCCCCATCTACACAAACATAACCTGTCCCTGAATACCATTCACACAAACATAACCTGTCTCTATTTCTGAACACCATCCACACAAACTTGACCTGTCCCTGGTACTGAACACCATCCACACAAACATGACCTGTCTCTGGTACTGAACACCACACACACAAACATAACCTGTCTCTGGTGCTGAACACCATCCACACAAACTTGACCTGTCCCTGGTACTAAACACCATCCACACAAATATGACCTGTCTCTGGTACTGAACACCATCCACACAAACATGACCTGTCTCTGGTACTGAACACCATCCACACAAACCTAACCTGTCCCTGGTGCTGAACACCATCCACACAAACATGACTTGTCCCTGGTACTGAACACCAGCCACACAAACATTACCTATCCCTGGTACTGAACACCATCCACACAAACATGACCTGTCTCTGATACTGTACACCATCCACACAAATTTTGATACATGAGAAACTTGACTGACTCTCCTTTTCTACTACCTTAATGCCTGCAGTTTCCCGTTACGCTGCTGTGCTGGTACCCCCTGCACCTGGTGCCCTGTATGACCTGGCAAAGGATGCAGATGTGGCAGCTGTTCTTAACCAAGCAGTTGCAGAGAGGAGTAAGTGATATCCATAGCCGTAAACTGTGTTTTCTGTAGTACCAACCTAGATGGTACTGGTACATATATTTGACACCTTTTGGTCAAAATCAATTTTGCACCTTTTACTGAATTGCATTCTTACACCTGTTAATACATGTTTATATCTGTTACTGCATTACATTTTTACACCTGTTACTGCATTACATTTTTACACCTGTTACTGGATTACATTTTTACACATGTTGTTTTCAGAGCCAGTTTGTGCAATAGGACTGGGAGTAGCAGGTCTGTGTGGTGCCATGAAAGATGACAGACTGACATGGACCTTCTCAAGTTACAGTTTAACTGGGGTAGATTCAACTTTTAATTAATTTAAAACTCAGTCTCTAGTAACTATAGTATAAATGTAGTATTTTTGTTTTTAGACATCTACTTTAAGGCAACTACACTGTCTTTCTCAGACACCTTTGGTAAAAAGAAGTGCATTTCCTCCAGTTTCCGTGTTTATTTCCTCCAGGGCTGTCTAAAGCTTTAGATTTTTGTCCGTTGTACTCAGTGTTTCAGTGATTTTTTTTGTGGAACAGTTAGGGTCAAAGGCATGCACTTGTGGCAACAAAAAAATTTCATGTCATGGAGTTACGGTTTTGGCCCTCAGAGGTGAAATCTTTGTCCGTTCCCACTAGCAAATTTCCTTGGATACAGCCCAGTACAGCATATTTTCTGGTTTGTAATCATAATGGTATACACTTTCACCCAGTAAGACAGCTGGTATGAAGTTATTCTAAAGTTGATCAACAATCATTGGTATATTATGTACAAGTTTTGTACGTTTAGTTCATTTGTCAGCTCCAGTAGTATATTCTAAGCAATATATGTTGTAGGCAAAATCCTAAAGTCTGTTGCCAAGAAAGTTTTATTGGAGAGCAAAGACAGCACATCACATCCCACCATTAGATCAATGTTCAGAGAAATGAATGGTGACCAATGTCTACCTTTTCTCTTCCCCATATCTTCAGCCGTCTGTGTTGAGTTTAGCGAGGAGTCCATCTTTTGCTAACTTGCCACTGATTATAGAGGACTTCATCAAGGACAATGGTGCAGTGTACAGTGGTAAGGCTGAGACTGTGTCTCCTGTTTGACAGTAAACATGCATGTACAATTGATTTGTTTTTATATATATATACCCGGTACCAGATTAAAATTGAGAAATCGAGAAAGAAACATAAATGTGGAGGTACATTTATAAAGCATTATTTACATTGTACACATTCAAAGCTGGTACTGGTTAGCATACTCATAAATGTGAAAATACTACACAAACATCAAAGTTATGTGCAGCCAATAGATTAACATAAATGATTTTTCATTTCAACAAATTAGAGTGACTTCCCTTTTTGTTATTGTTTAACAGCCAGCAAGGCGGACCAGGTCCATGTAGTGGTTGATCAGAACCTCATCACAGGACAGAACGAAGAGTCGACGGTGGTCGCTGTGCAAAACCTCATCCTCCTGTGCAATGCCAGGTAAAACCATTGGTGGGATCATAACACGGTCATGTAACTCACGATTTTAGTTTAATAGGAAATGAGAGAAAAGTCACATGCCTACTCTAACATCTTTGTATCTGATTTAGGCCCATCCCATTCATACATCTGACTTAGTCCTGTTGGTAGTTAGAAGTACTGTACTTATAATTTGGACAGCAATGTTTTGAATACAATTCCAGTGGTTGAGGCAAATCTTTTAAAATACTTTTTATCACAGTACCATGCACTGTTTAACTAACTGCGACATCATCAAGACTTGTGAATTAAAATACTTATATGTCTGAGTTATGTTTCTTTTAATCACAACTGTTGTTTTCAGTTTTTGACTCTTTAAAAATGTCATTCACAGGCAAGGTAAACAGATGCCAAGCTGATGATGACAAATGCAGCAAAAACATGACATTGGCGAGACTGTACATAAAGGCAGAGCATCTTCCACTCAACATCTACACAAGAACTTCAAGGTTTCCATCATCTTAGACTTTTCCAGCTTTAGCATACCTTCTGGTGCTCCATTGCAAAATAACTCAAAGGTTTGGATTGTGACTCATGAAGTCCTGGAGTAAACAAGTGGCAGGTCAGAAGCTGAACAAGAAAGTATAGGGATGTAACAAGAAATAATGTTAGATAAGAAGCATAGATTCTGGACTCCTATTCCATACATAAAGTCATTCTCCATGTTGTTTGTTATATGCAGGTTATAAAACCTGTACTTTTCAATGTGATTGATAGTATAAAGCTTGTGCAATGAATAATTTGTTACTACAGGCAAATTTCAAATGATATTATTCAAACATTAAATGCAATCAAAAGAACATGAGATCAAATTGTTGCAATTCCATAGCTGGACCCCATGGTTTATGATCTTATTGGATCACATGACATTCCTAGTTCACATGGTAGAAAAAGACATGTGTTTTGTGGCTGGCCTAGAGTTTACCTTAAATCTTAAGTCCTTTCCCATCATCAAAGGAATACCCTACTAACAAGCAATATCTAATCTATAATATGATATTAAAATTTCTCATGGCCAAAGTCTTGTCTGTTTGTGCTTTATGTCCTGCCACTGGCAGTGTGTAGTCCAGTGGTTAGTGATCCTGACTCTGGATCAATAAGTCGTGATCGTAAGTTTGAATCCCAGCTATGTCGCTCACCCGACATGCACGTTACTGGAAAGGGTTGCAGTCCTTTGTATTCCTGGAAAAGAGCTGGGGGATTTGAACAATGAACTGTACATACATAGTGTTTGTCTTCTTAATGTCACGACTATTGGAAGATTAGCTCGTTTGTTCGTTTAGTTCATTTGAGCTACACTAGTTCGAGATCATTTTGATTATTCACTGTACTATAGCAAGACATTATGTCATGGCATCACAGCCTTGGACTGTCTGTCTGGGTACATGTACTCTTGTTAGCACAGTGTCTGACTCTGAGGGCAGAAAGTGACCAGAAAGCCTCCTTTGCATGTCATCTGGGCGGCGGCAGTGTTTTTTGGAGGGAGGGCTGATTCACGATTTTCAACATATCAGGGACAGGTTCTTTTGATGGAGAAATTGTATTGCCGCCCGCAGAAGGTATGCTTTTGGTCTGCTCCAGCAAAAGAAATGATTAAGAATTCAAAGAACCAGGCCCCAATATGTTGAAAATCGTGAATCAGCACTCCCCCAATATAAACACTGGTGCTGCCCAGAAGTCCTGCAATATAGGAGGCTACAACATATCCCCATTGAAAGCTGGTTGGGGGTAGATTCTTTTACCTCTTTCTATAGATTGTAAGGCCAAAAAGTTCCTGTACAGACAAATCATGACAATATTATCATGTTTTCAAAGACACAAATAACTGCAGTTCTAGAGGAAGTGTCCAGGGGGCCCAACATTTATTCATTCTTAATTTCTTTGTTTGGAGAAAAATGGGAGGAAGATCAATTATTCAAATTCAGACTTCATTTGCTAAATTAACGACAATTTTTTGGGGAAATTAAAATTATCAGACACAGATTATGCAAATTAGGCCTTTATTTGACTATTGAATATGGTTCATGCTGAGAACTTAATTATCATGGTGTGGGTGATGAATATTATGCACTGCAATTCCAGTAAATCAGGGCATCATTTGCATGCATAAAGAGAACAAGAATAATGGTGTAAATTTTGGATTATGATGCTGTGGAACTCCTTTGGCTGTTTAAAAAACATTGAGCTGTAAATTCTACCAGAGATGTGTTTTTGAAAAGTGTGAGCTCAGGCAATTATGTTCACAAAAGATCTGTTCCATCTTGTATGGGATAAGGAAGATTTTGCATGCATGGCCCTTCCTTCTACCCTGTGTTATAGTGATAAGACCTTCAATAAGACCAACAGGTATATTATGAGTGCAAATTTACCTATGGACTCAAGTATGAAAAGAGGGAATAAAAGCTTCAAGCTTGTTTTGAATAGGAGGCCTAAAAGAATACATGCTGAGTAAAGACATTGATCAAAGAATAATTCCCAAAAGATCACTCCAGTTGCCACAGACATCTTGATAAAAAGCCCAGAAATGCATGTACCACATGCACAGGTACTGCCATCTTTGGGAACCATGGCATGAGACAAGACAGCAGGAGGCCTCCATAGAAGAGGGTCTGCATGCCCTTTTTCGTGAAGCGTTACGTGCGATTTTAATTCACCGTTAATCGTTACCGGCCGCCCTGAATTTACCGTTAAGCGTTATCGTTATATTACTCGTGAAGCGTTACTGGTCGTTTTAATTCCTCGTTAAGCGTTATTTGTCATCCTGAATTCAATGTTAATCGTTATTGAGTAATTCCTCGTTACGCAGGAAAAAGCATTTCAGTGGGACAAGATTTCAAAATTTTCTCCAGGGAGCACACGGCTCCGGCGAAAATATGTCGGTAGGGCGCCCCCCACAGAATTTTAAGCTGAAACACTTCTATTCATCACTCTACTAACAAAGTTTTCTCCTAAAAATTCAGGAAATTAAGCGTTTCCTGGTTCAAGATTTTACGATTTTCCCCAGGTGCATGCCGGGCCTCCGTCGAAAAATATTGTCAGGGGCGCGTCGACCCCCAAAACTCAAGCTGAAACTCTTCTGTATTTTTTCACAAACAGAGATATCACTAAACTTAACTTACATTACCAGTAATATTTGCCCATGGAAATGCAAGAAATAGCGGTTCAGGGTGTCAAGAATTTTCCCCGGGAGCATGTCGCAGCTCCGGCGAGGTCTGGAGGGCGTGACGCCCCTCAAAAATCAACCTGAAACTCTTCTGTATTTTTTTTTCAAATAGAGATGTCATAAAACTTAGCTTACTCTTCAGCAAAATCCCCCCTTCAGAATGCAGGAAATAGCTTTTCAGAGGGTCAAGATTTCAAAATTTTCGTCGCGCCTTCGGCGCTCGTCATCGTGAGCATGAAATTTCCTGTCGCCGCCGAATCTAAAGGGTTCGGAGCAGGCGTGCCAGAATGGCATAGCGTAATAGGTCTCTTGCCACAAGATAAGGACAACTAGTGGCAAAAAACCGTCGTCTTCAGGGGTGTCTCATGTTCTAAAAATGCTGAATTTACCGTTAAGCGTTATCGGCCGGCCTGAATTTACCGTTAAGCGTTATCGGCTGGCCTGAATTTGCACCTTTCTGTGTCCTGTGGCAGGAATTCATTATTACTAGCCAGAAACTTGCCTGCTTCTTCAGTATTTATAATGAAATAGCTTATTCTCCAAGCAAAGATTTTGATCTAATGTTAGTACTAGTAGTGGCCAGGATTTTTAACGCTGCCCTCCCTTCATGAAGGGATCGAAACCTCTGCTTGGAGAATTAAAATAGCTAGCCTGGATGCCAAATTGTTTCCAGGGCCCACAGGCCAGCTCTTCAGTTCCCTGAGTGCCAGTGGTGCCTGTAGTAAAATTTCCTTGGTGGCATGTTGGCCCTGAAGCCGAGAAGCTGGCCTGTGTAGGCCCTGGAAACAGTCTGGCATCCAGGCTATAAAATAGCACTCTGTACACATGCAATACCCTTATGGGACCCTTGTAGTCATTTGGGGGTTTACAGTTGTCCTTTCCTGGTTTACTGTCAAGCCTAATTACCTGTTGATTGGACCTTAAACCACTACACACCACAAAGAAAACATGGAAACAAACAATAGTCTGATGTTTGTAAGTTTGCACTGGACAGCTTGGCTATTGTTCTGGTTCAACATGGTTCCAGATCTTTGAGGTTTCTGCCAGTAATAAGCCCCAGCTGGCCTTGCCATTTGATCTGCCCTGCTGGGCTGGCACCTTGGCACTAAGTCCAACACTTTTAAAGGAGGGAGATTTCTTTTCCAAATTCGCTTTTGTTTAGCACAAAAAACTCTAATTATCTTACATATAGAGTATGAAAGATAAAGAAATATATTCTACATTTAAACTTGTTTCCAAGTTGTTGTGAATAAAGAAGAATGAGAGGTAAAACAAAATCCGGACACTGTGATCACCCCTAGTGATAAGGAGATGGAACGATCTCGATTAAGAAAGACCAGCAGTGGAATTTCGCTAAGCTGTGGCAGTCTGGTCAGAACCCCAAGACACAATCCAGAGGAAGGAGGCCTGTGTTGACGTGGCAAGCTAACTGCTGTTTGGGTGAGTACACATACTTCTTTAAGTACCAAATATACTCAAGCCACCCCATCTTTCTAATGGCTCAGAGTACAGAAGTTGTGTGGAAATATAAAGGAAACGTATGATGATACTTTTCACAAAGGCTTGAACATGAGAAACAGCAACTTCACATGAATTTCATGTTGGTGTTAGAAGGTGTCAAGATATGTTAGCTTTAAGGTAGCATTACAGCTGTAGGACATATCAGTTTACCAATCATGATGTATACATAACATACAGGTATAAACATTTGGAAAGTAAGAGTGATGTATGTATTTTAAAACATGGGTGTGAAAGAAATTATCATATAGTTGTGCAAATTTATGATATTTTTCAGGTCTGTACTTCATGCCATTCTCTTAAATTTTGCCTTCTTGGTGCTACTGATGTTTTTATAAATCCCTTGAGGAACTGAAGTGGTCTTCTTTTCATAAACCAAAGCCATGACCACCACTGTGTTGGTTGGCGGTTGGCTCTCTTCCAAAACCTAAGAACCCTCAGTTCTGTCTTGAGTAACTACGCAGTCAGTAAAGGCTGCTGTTCCACATGTTTAGTGCACCTTAGGATGGAGCTTCTGCTTTTCACAGTTATACACAATTCTTCTGTCACTGTTGGTTCAGAGACAACTTTTGTCCTGTCCACATTTTCCCCATGGGGCCAGCCACAAGGGGCACATGTTTGTTTGATGCTGGGACAACTCCCAGACTTCTTACTTCCTGAACCCCTGGCACAGGACCTTCTTCAAGACTGTCTTCCTTCCTGACCTCTGATAGAATAGCCATCCTACTAGACTGGTGGTAAATGACCTCTAAAAATGCTCAGCTGATAGGGCTTGGCTTTACAATGTACTTGCCACTTACTGGGAAAATGCTTACTACTCTGGGGCTTTTGAGTTTGACAGTTTTCCACTGCCTTCCATCTGGGACTGTTCTGTGCTGTGCCAGTGGTTGAATTGAGCAAGATCCAGGTCATTGACATCCTGGAGAAGAGAGTGTTTTTCGCTTTTAGTCTCCAGACAGTTCAAAGTCAAGAACGCTGTAGGTGGGGTGATCATGGGAAATACACCAGATGTGCAATACTTCCTTCAGGTAGATCTAGTACCAAAAGAAAAAAAAGATTTAATTATGCTTTTAAAAAGATGTCCTCTATTGTCTAGCCTGGGTGCCAGACTATTTCCAGGGTCCACATGATCTGGCCAGCTCTTTGACTCTATCTAGGCCCAAGGAAATTTTCCAGTGTCTGTGAAGGCCCTGGAAACAGTCTGGCATCCAGCTTAATTGACTTAATTTTATTTTACAAAAGCCATTCTCTGCCAGACTTCATAGGTTGCTGGAAAAATAGTAGAAATTGGCCAAATACTGAAATAGGCTGAATAACATACCAGAGGAGTTAGCAGGTTTCAAACTATACTCCCATAGCCCGCTAACTCCTCTGGCATATTATTCAGTCCATTTGGCAACAGAGTATGGAGTCTGTCTCTGCATCACAGAAAGGTTGATGGATGTGACTTTCTATTGTTAGAGGCACTTGTGTTCTGGTTTCCAAGAAAACTGCATGGTTCCAAGTCATATGGTACAAATTAAGAATTCAAACAAAGCTATCATCCAGAGCAAGATGATCTAGACTTCTGGTGTCTCTTGCAGATTAGAGGGCTCCAGGTCTTACTGCAGAAAATTTTAGAGTTTTATCTGTTTTTTCCATGCATCTCAAACTTATAACACTGCAAACTGTTCTTTCTTCCATAATTGTCGCTATTATTGTTTCAACCATTAATGTTATACTGCTAAGTCTTAATTTTACCATGTCCAAACATTTCTCAGTTTTATGTATAATTTGATAGTATAATGTTATACTGCAGTGTCATAATATTGCAGTGGAGAGGCTCTGAAAATCATGAAAATAACCCACTGCAAACATTTAAAGATTTACAGTATATCAGTAGAAGAGTTTGCTTACTCCCAACATTTTAACAATGTGTGATTAATTAAGATTAGTTAAATTTTTTACTTTGATGTGTTTGGGGAGACCTTAATCTGAAACATATGTCTGGTCCAATCAAAAAAAATTGATAAAGGCCTACTTTACACTTGCCATGCTTATACTTGCCACGCCTTACATTTGCCACGCCTATGCGAACCGGTTCGATACCGTTTCGGTTGTCTTTAGACCTACGGGCAGCCATTGATAATGATAGATTTGACCTTTGATAAAGACCATTCTATTGTTTGTAGAGACTGACAAAAATTTCACCCTGTCCCTGTCCATCCAAAAATCTGAACATTGATGAAAAGCTTAAAATGACAGATTTAACAAGGAAAAATTAACAACATGTAATGAGGGGGACAGAAAAAATCAAAGCTGGAGACAGCCCTGGTCAAAGGAGTTCTGAAAGTGCTCTACATTGAAATGATTTGTCTAGTGTTCCAACAACACTGTTTTGAATCTGATGGAGAATTTTTACTACTCAAATTTTGGTTTGTACAGTTAAGGCCTGCTCTCCTTCTTCCAAAGTTCTGTCTGTTGGGTGACATGTATTTTTCGTGGCCAGACTTGAAATTCCAAGCATAGGAAGTTGGCAGGACTGTTTAAGTAGGAAGAGGGACAGACCTCCAGTTCAGAAGGTGAAACTCGTCAAGCATGTGTGCTGCAGCAGTCTGGCTTCAATGTGTGCAACATGGAACAAACTAAAAGCCACTTTAAAAGGTGCACTTGCTGATGTACAGTGAGGGTTTTCTTCTGTTAAGTAATAGGTTGCAAGTTTGCAATGCTTATCTCAAAGAGAGTTGGTGGTTTTCACTGTGACCTGTGAACTCAACACCATGTACCTTAGCCTGGATGCCAGACCCCCAACCTCTACGATAAGATAGATAGATATTTCAGAGATTGTAGGTCTGCCATCCAGGCTACATGGACCTAGACTCAGTCTTTCATAAACTCAAAGACACCATCAGCTCTTGATTTTTACCACACCACAAGGTTTAAGTGGCACAAACGTGAAAAATTATGAAAGAAAGGTATACTGTAGGATAAAAAAATGTGCCTCAGACCAGCACACAAATGATAGTTTTTCGTTTAAGTAGCTCAGCTAGAGGAAATGTCAAGATGCAGCCCCATCTTCTTCAATCTTGTAAGGGCTTGTTAGCCCTTGCAAGGTACTGAACTAGGTAGCCTGGATGTCAGACTGTTTCCAGGGCCTGCAGCTCAGGGTCTAACTCAGCAGTCTAAAGCCGCCCTTAGCTATGGGGCTGATGAGCTTCCCTGTGCAGGCCCTTGAAACAGTCTGGCATCCAGACTAATATCCGGGCATGCCACTGGTAACAACCTCCAGAGGTTGACTGCCTTCATTTTGCTTTTTCTCATTCAACCCCTGACACATATACTGTAATGAAGATCGCTCTTTCCACAACTATTGGATTTTGGGGATGCTTATTTTTTCTCTATGATAGAGTCTATCAATCCCAAGGAAAATACTGATAGCTCAGTGCACACATGTTAGACATCTCAGCAGGATTTTGGCCATATGGTCACAAGTTCTCAGCTTTTATCAGCAGAGAGCTCAGCAAGGCAGGAAGTCTCAAAAGCGTTCCTGAAGAGCCTGGAGACTGAAAGATGGCTCAGGACAGCTGGATCCACTTCTGTATCCAAGACAGCCAAGACAGCAGGCAGTTACTTGAGTTCAAAAGTGGAAGTAACCTGGTAACCATTCTCAACGGCCGGCTTAGTGGTGTTTTACAAGTCCAATCGTCTTTTTCTGACAGCCTCTCTTTCCAGCTGGCCTTTCTAATAACTACCTGCCTGTAGAGACTGGAAGTGAATTAATTGAAACTAATCCTTGAAAAATTCATGGGCTTGAGCTAACGAACTAGGCGGGCGGGCAAGTCTGAAGACTCCCAGCATCAACACTCCCAGCACTGGGGAGCCCATGATGGTGCAGTTACCAGGCTATACTGGAAGATTTACAAAGCAGGCTACAGCAATATCTCTAACCCAGGGGGACATTAATTAGGGGGGCTACATGCCTTTTTCTGCAAGACATACCTATTTGGCCACTTCAATCGTACTATTTGTAGATAATTTATAGCCAGCCTCTAAAGTCTAATTCAAAGCAACTGAGCTTGTTCAAAGCAAGCTGTAATCATCGGATGGTTGAATTATTGCATTTGGGAAGTTTCTGAACGTTACAGAATAGCATAGTGACCATGTAGTATTAATTAGCGGAGCATTTGAACCTCTTGACCTTTTGAAATGCTATTTAAGGAGGCAAATTAAGTATGGCGTCATCTTGATTTTGCAAAAGTTTTATGGCACTGTGACTGTTGACGACTTGATGAAAACGTCATAGATTTCAATTTTTGTCTATCAAGACTCAAGGGGAACAGACAGAAGGATGATATGATAATGGAAGTTGGAAAGAGCCCAAGGAGGTAACCTCCTCCCTAAGACACATTTGGTTTATATTTATTTCCCCACACCTGACCCAGAAGGTCTCCTGAATGTTGGAGTGGACCCTGCCGTAGACAGTGAGGTAATGTCTGTTGTAACTGCCAAGTCACACACAGGTTTGTCAGGACTGTTGGATCACATGTGAGCTAACCACGTCAGCAGCCAGCTGTCAGGACCAGATGACTGAGTACTGGAAGTGAAGATTACCAAGTTGGCAATGAATTAACTTTCCAATTATTTTATAGTCAAGGTAAAAGGCAAAGGTAGTCCATACCCTTTTTGAGGCTGTAGGGGCAGTTTGTTGTTGTCCACTGTGTCTAGGGCACGATATCGGAAGATGGAGCACATCCCTCTCCTTTCACTACCTTTTACCTCCCCAACTAAGTTTGGTAGTACCCATTTATACACCTGGGTTGAGTGAAGAAAGTCATGTTAAGTGCCTTTCCAAGGACACAACATCTAGTCAGTAATGCTGGGCATCAAACCCATGACCTCTAGATCTTGTGTCCGCTAGCCAGGCCACTCAGCCATTCGTGCATGGTAGCAATTAAGCACATGATGGGATATGTGGAAGTGTAGGTAATGATATGGAAGTCTCTGGTTTTGAGGTTTCCTTTTTTTGTCTTCCAGTCTCCATCCATTCCTGATTGTCAAGGTGTTGCCAGATTCTCTATATGTCATCTTGGCCCACAAATTAAGTTCAGATGTCAACGTAACGTCTCTACCAAGTATAGGCCAAAGTTTTACTGGTTTATCAACAGTGTTGTCAGTGATATAATTAGCACATTGAGAATTGGTTCCTTGTGTTTTACAGAATGTTGCCAGCACAGGGCTGCAATGTCATGACAACTATTCTAAACATGGCATCTTGTTTTTTGTTTTCTAGGTCAGGTGTCAAACTGATCAGCACGATGAAGTTCTGGGCAGTACTTCTTTTGGGTGTCCTGGTTGGAACAGCTTTGGCTGCAAAGGTGAGAGGGATCTCAGAAAAGCTTCACAAACTTGCAGTGGAAGACCAGTATATTTACGATTAATTTAGACTAGAGGTTCTGGCAGTTGTATATATACATGTACATGTAAATGTTGTCTGGTAATTTAACTCTACTTTCTCGCTGAAAATTTCTTCTCTGCTACTCCTCTTCATGGTGATCATGGACAAGAGAACTGTACTCACACACCTTGCCAGAGCACCCTTTTTTTAAGAAAAAGTGGGAATGAAAGTAAATGTAAGTTCCTCAGGATTGGGACTTTCAAAGCATGATGTCACTGCAAGAGTGCAAGGATGAGGAAAATGCATAATTTCATGATATGATCCATTCCAAAAAGTAGTGTTTCCCATACAGTATTAAAGAGTGCAACATGTGATGTTGTGTTCTGACAGGACGTTGAAGATGAGCCAACTGAAGAGCAGATGGAGGAGGCTGATGATGTCCTGGAGGCACTAGGCAAGGATGATGAGATGGAGAAGGAGGAGGCAGATGATGATGAGGATGAGGAAGAGGATGATGATGATGATGAGGGGAAAATTGATAAACGTAAGGCCATACATATATGGTGGCTGTGGTGGTCGAGATACTGTTGACATTGGTTTAAGGGGGGCAGCATATGTTATGACACCCCAATGTTGGGGTGTGGGTTTTCGGGGGCTCAGAACATTGGGGTGTAACTGTCTGAGGGTATACAAAGCAATGAGAACCTTGTATTACAACATCTAGGATTATTTTCTGGTCTCACGATAACATGATGTAATAGTCTTGAATCATCTTTGCAGTGTCATCGATCAAATGATCTTAGAGGAATACTTAACTGAAAATTGTGTTTTTAAAGTGAATTTAAAAAAAAACCCACAGGCTTTCATTTTCTTTTCAAAGGTTGTGTTTGTGCTGAAAGTTTTATTTGCTGATGTTAGACTGACTGTATTGATGCAGATCCCTGTTTCGACAAGAAGTGCAAGCGCGGAGAGGTGTGTGACCTTGATGAGACCCTGAAGCCCATCTGTGTCTGCGCCAAGAAGTGCCCCGTGCCAGAAGACCCCAGTCTGTCTGTCTGCTCAACTGCCAACAAGACTTACCTCTCGGAGTGCCACCTCTTCAAGCAGAAATGTGACCTGGTACGAGTTCCAGCCTTTCTCTCCAGACCTCAGTCCAGGGCTGTCTCCTGAACCTTTCTCTACGTCCCGTGATGGATATTTGCATGTTTGGACAGACAAAAAATCTTTAACATCATGACATGAAGTTGAGTGGGAAGGAAGGAAAAATTGCTATGTTATAATTACACTTCAAATGATAGATACTTAGTGAAGCCTATATCAATGTGACAATCTCATATTTTGGACTAATGAAACACCTTTTGGTAAATATACAAATATCGAATGATAGATACTAGTCCTATATCAATGTAACAATGTTTTCAGCATGTTTTTGAAGAATTAAACACCTTTTGGTTGATATCTGAGTATTTTATGTCTCTTGCAGAAGAGCAGTGAGGATGGTAAAAGGGTGAGGATCCACCTGGACTACTACGGCCCTTGTAAGCAGATTGAGGAGTGTCAGGAGGAGGAGCTATCTGAGTTCCCCCTGCGTATGAGGGACTGGCTCAAGAACGTCCTGGTCCAGCGCATGTCTCTGGTATGGACAGCAAGAAGTGACTCTAGTTGTTACATTTGTTTGAGGGATTTGTGCAGTACCTGCTAGATATTCTTGCTGTACCTGGTAATTCCTGCCATACCTGGTCCTTTTTGTGCCATACATACACAATAACATCACACGGCGACAGTGCGTAGTTAATCGAAAGTCGTGTCTAGATACCCTGAACGACTATGATACACATATAGCCTAGGCTTAGGCAAACATTCCTGACCACCTCTCTCCTCACTGCCAAGTGGCATTTTACAAATTGCATCCAAAATTTCTGCAAACTGCAGTGACATGAGGTCTAGTGTGCTCAAGTGGGGTTCTTCAGAAAAGATAAAACATCATTTATGAAATTAGTATCAAACAATTGTCACAGTCTGAGAAATTCATTCAAAGTCACTTTGATGCAAATCACTTTCAAAGCATGATACAGTTGACACATACAAGTGCATTGTAGGTTCATACAAAATCTCCTATGGTTTACCTCTTAGGAACTGCTGACAGACAAGGAGATGTTCCACGCCAAGAAGATCTACGAGGACGAGCGACGCCTGAAGAAGCGCGCCGACGGTGGAGACTGGGAGGCCACCATCCTTCTGCGTGACTTCCGCAAGAACTACGCTCACTACGTCTACCCCATCCACTGGATGTTCTCCAAGCTGGACATCCACCCTAAGGACAGGTATGTTGTGTTCCTGTTGATTATCTTACCAGGTACATGTATGCCTTGGTGAGGATTGGTCAGATTGTGAGTGAATGTTAAGGTGAACGTAGAACATAGTACTAGTATAAAAGATGGGATGGAGGAAGGGAGGGGATGCATGAAAGAATGGAATGGAGGGAGGGGATACATGAAAGAATGGAATGGAGTGAGGAAGGGAGGAGATACATGAAAGGATGAATGAAGCTAGAGTGCACATGGCAAATTGATTGAGCATCATATTTTGTTTTGTTTTGCATGGTGGAAGGAGAAGAAAGCAACTTTTCAATCGTTAGTGTTCAGTTCAGTTCAGCTACAATGTTGGTGTCTGTATGCAGGTACCTGACCCATGCTGAGCTGGCCCCCCTGCGCGCTCCCCTGGTCCCCATGGAGCACTGCACAACCACCTTCTTCAAGACATGTGACGATGACGGAGACAAGAGAATCTCCCTGTACGAGTGGGGAGCTTGTCTGGAGCTGAAGGAAGGTGAGATGTCTGGAGAATCACTTTATTAAGAAAATTAACATGATTATGTAAACTTTCAGCCCATCACTGGAAGTACATGTATATGTAATGTCAGGCGTCCAAAAAATATGGAGGTTCATGGTTCTATCTTCGCACATGCAGCAAAATGCACTGTGGGTAATATGTCAAAGGTCAAGGCACCTGACTTGTGAACAAATCTATTTTTAAGTTGCTACCTTATAATTTTGGAACAAACCTATTGCTACTATTCTAGTTTGTGGTCTAGCTTCTAGATCTGTGTACAAGCCTTACATATTTCTAATCATCATTCTCTCATATCTGTTACAGAGGACATCAAGCAGTACCTGATTGACTAAGAAGTGTCCAGAGCAGTTAATATACAACTGATACAGGGGAATAAATATGGTGCTACTAGTCATTGGAACAATTCGATACTGAAATTTATGACTCCAGGTAGATGTATACTTTAGTAGCAGAGTTCTAGACTTAGTAATGTATTTTCTCCTCTATTTTTCTATGTTGTACAATGTGTAACAACAGCAAATACTGCTTAACAGCTGTAAATGATATGATATAATAGCCATAACTTGGTAACCATGAAAAGTATAATGTCTGTGCCATGTGTGCTCACGTAAGCAGTACATGTTTATCAATGGCATTATTATCTTATGCTTGCGGATGAAATCTGGGTTTTTATTCCAATGATACAATGTAACTACTTATTCCTGATGACCAGCCTCTTTCTCTTAACTGTTTTTAATAAATTTGAGCAATGTCAATTTTGACGTTTTTGTCTGTACTTTGTGATAAAATGGTGTAGACTTGCAAATACATGCATGTTGTGCAGTATCCTTATGTCCATTCCCATCACAGATGTGGAGCTAACATCTGTAAAACCTTGTCTGATGGACACCGAACATGATATTACAAGTCAGTTACAGCACACAGTCAGTGCTCAATTTGGAAGTTACTTGAAAATCGACTCATGCCTAATCTAACAATAGAAGGGATCATACTCCATTCCATCTTCCATCCCAGTGAAAAAGGCAGGAGAAAAGGTACCCACAGTGTGCAACACAGATGTTCCAAATAACATGCCACTATTCACCCTGGTGCATTAGTATGAGGCAGCTTTTGTCAAAGGCCAGTGTGCCTCACCCCACTGCAGCAGAGGGAAGATGGCTTTTTGGTAACCCAAATACATACTAAATGTAACCTTGACTCATTTGGGGGTTACATGGAGTCATACTGTAACACAGAAACTGTTAGCAGACTTGCCTTTAAACTTAAGTATGCTGAAAGAATGGTTTATCTAATGATAAAAATTATACTCAGATACAAGTAAATGTATGTTCTATAGACAGTCTTTATTTCACATTTGAAATTGCATGCATGGCCAGCAACAGTTGCTCTGCTGACACTTTACAGCCACATTTCTGATAAATATCTTCCCACAAGTACAATGATATTAAAACAACCTATTACTTTTTATTCAAAATCACTGCCAAGAACCATTACATAGAGTGTTCTTTGGAAGCTTGCAGCATTGTCACAAAACTTTGTTAACCCCAATCAATGTCCAACTACCATGCTGATGACGTAGATCGCAATGATAGAATTACATATGTACTTAGTCTACATGTAATTATTGGGTAGGATATGGGAACCAACAAACTAGGATGGCACCCAGGCTACTTTTTGGTTGCTTTGTTACAATATTGATTGATCCAATGACTCGTTCACTGTAGTAATAATTGTCATCGAAGTCTCAAATTGAGGACATCACTGTGCAACTTGATTCTATGATTTTAGAAAAAAAATGGAACGAGAGATGAGAAAAATGTGTCAGCATAGTTCAGAGGAACAACACATAACTTTACAACATATAACGTTACAACTCAGAATTTCAGATAAAACTTAACTTACTGATACAATGTACTTACCATTGACGCGATAAAAAATTGCATCCTATATAAAAGTGTTCATAAATACAATTATTTGGTCCTTTGGTGCAGGGTAATGGTGATATGATGTCCAAGATGGCTAATAATGAAACCCATTCTTCCAATACATATAGAACAATATCAATAGCTGCACATCTAGTTCACATTAAACATGAATCGACATGACATAATAGAAGTACAGTACAGTATCACACAATGTAGCCAAATTCTGCCTCGACCAGGACTACAGTGTACAAAGTCACTACAGATATGCATCTTTGCAGTCCCTTAGAGATAAAAAATTCCAATTCACCATAATCTTATTATTTAGTATAGGCCATGCATGATCTAAATCATTCAGCGTTGATAATTTCTTCATTATTGGCTAAAATGTCTGGTAAGGCTCTGTTACAAATATTCACAAACTACTGGTAGTATTATAAAGTATTCCCAATTTAGCACTTAAAGACACCACTGATTCATGATGAAACCACTCATCACCAAAGCTTAGTAATGATGTACATGTAAATGTATTTAAGTTTGCAGTGGTTTGTTTTTCATGGCAGCCTCTTCACTGCAGACTTAAAATCACTGCAAAAATTCTCATTTTGTTCTCTGGCTGCCTACCATACCACTACTTTGTTTCAACCTCATTTAAAACTAAAAACCACTGCGAACACTCCATTTTCTCCCTACTGTGAAATTAAATCACCACGGACTTAAATGCATTTACAGTATGTTTTATGTTGTGTCACCTACTGGATGTTCCAACTGCACCCACAGCTTGCAGCACATCCATCTAATAAACATTCAGTGCAATTCCCAAAATTTGAACAAGGCTACAAAAGATAACAGATACTGATCGAACAAGGCTGTCTTTGGCATGGTTGGCATTTCCACAAGTTGAGGCACTGGTACTTATCTTGGGTGTCATCCTAGTAAATTCACCAGGGCTCCCATACTCTCTCCTACTTAGTTAGGTATGGGAGCCCCGATAAACTAACCAGGGTGGCATTCAGGCTACTAGTACTTCCCTGATTTGCATTTCCATATTTTCCCCCTACTGATGCAATGTATCATTGACAAAATTGTATCAGGTTTGTTTAAATTTGAAAGGCAATTTGAGACAATGTACATCATGTCATAGTCTTTTGCAGAAATCTCAGTACAACACTTTTTGTATGCAAACAATTTTAACATCGGATATGTTCCAATATATAGACCAAGTCAACTCATGGAGAAATTCCTCAGTCAGAATCCACGTCTGTAGCGGACATTGCCATCGCTGTTCCCTCGCTGTCCCGGACTATGGCTACCTTATCGTCCTCTCTGGATCGCGCTGGAGTCACATATTTGTAGCGCACTGCTAGGATGACAAAAATGATGTCCACAGCAACCATCAAGGCAGCAAAGAAAAAGAACTCTGAAGACTGAAACAAAGATGGGCAAAAAATGTCAGCTTGCCAGTACTGGGAAACTTTGCTAAAAACTTAGCTGTTCTATGCATTCTAATCGGCATTTTTATCAACAATTTACCATTTATACATGTAAGGAGTGCATCTTTATTGAGAAAAAATCTTATCCAACAAAGAAAATCGAGTCTGGATAAGACCATCTGGAGGGTAGTCTACCTCCACTGTATCAATATCATGTTTAAAGCAAGATTTTGCTGCAGCAAGAAAGAAAGTATTGTGCTATAACTAATGCCGCACAGTTGTATTTACAATGTATATCAAGTCAACCAACCGACCTTGGGAAACCACAACTGCATAAATACATGATAATCAATGAACTGTTGCAGACCTGAACATTTAATCAACTGCACTATGCATTCATTACTTGAAAATTGTCAGAAATATCGAATTTTCCACCAACCTGTTCAGGAAACAGGTTCAGATTGGCGATGATGAAAGTGATGAGGTTCCCAAAAGCCACAGTCAGCAGCCAGAGAGCCTGCAGCACGGATCTCATGGACTCTGGAGACTGAGGGGAGACAAATTCTTTGGTTACTCAAACCTGGGATCCCAAGGATTTTGAAAGACTGGAAACCTCTTCCTGTAAAACTCTAAAATCTAGCCAGCAATGGTAAGGCAGCAAGGAGATTTGCTGCCCTTCATATGTGCCACAAGGCATGAGAGGAGGAAACAAAGGAGAAATTTTGATCTTTACTATTCTGAACAGAATGAAAACTTAGATTACAAAATGCAATTCTATGTTCTAACCAGAAATTTTTCAGAGCATGGAAAAGCCACATCCTGCACCCTATATGGTAGGTCTTAACAGCATTCAAGAGCACAAGAGACTGGGCAGTGCAAACTGTCCCTACTAGCTTATAGTCTGCCAGGAATAGTGCCCCCTACCTGTGAGAATGAGAACTCCAGTCCAGTGATAGAGAACATGACTTCTCCTGCAGTGATGACTACGTACTGGGGGATCTGCCACAACATGGACAAGTCATTGGGACTGACGTCTTGGAATGTTGCTAGAGTTGACTGAAAGGTAAGAAAACATATGTTTGTACATCTGAATTGAAGCCCAACTAATTTGCATGTATCTTTGAACTTGTTGTTGCTTACCACAACTTGAGGTGGTTAGAATGCTGTTTTGTTAAGGATCAGTGTCAACCCTGAAGTTTCAAATTTTCTAAATTCCTTTTTCTTCTATATTTCTATCCATAAGCTAATCCAATGCTTCTCCGACTGAAAAGAGAATGCTGAATTGACACATAAACATAGAGACAGTCTGAGGGGAAAGTCTGTAAATTGGTGCATACAGTTTCAGTGCATATATATAGTCAAATTCAAATTTTCCTCCCAGTCTGTTGGTTACCTTTAACTTGCCAATTTCTTCAAATTTTTAAATGTCAGTGAACCAGAAACTAATTTGTGAGGTCTTCATAATAGTATTTTGAAACTGTTTGCCCTCAGCCTTACCTGGGTATTGTTCAGCATGAGTATGGCTGTGTACACTCCACCAGTGTTCACCACAAGCTCCTGGGCAACCTCCTCATGGCTGCTGTCATTATGAGGCACCAGGACACGGTAGCTGTGGCAGGAATAGATAATTCATCACATCATCCTCATCATTAATATTCTAAGTACACTGACTGTTACGTTTGTTCGTTCAGACCCTTGTACTGTACTGCCTAGTAGCACATAGGGTAGCAAGTTTCCTTGCTGTTTCAGTAAATGTATCTTTAAAGGGAGGGGTTGCCAGCCCTTCCCCTTAACATGCTTGAGGCACCTCCTCAAAAACAGGCCCCAAATTTTACGTCCCATCTAAAAGACAGGTGCAGCCCCAACCCAGGATAGAACACACATGATCTGGTGCATACAATAGTGACAAGACAGATAAACAGAAAACCATCCTACCTGCCAGGCTCTATGTCTGTGAGGTTGGTGGCAGAATACTCCTCCACGCCAGAGAGGGTGTACTTTTTGGAACCCTCCAGGATGATGCTAGCATTGTTCTCCAGAACCTCGTTCAACATGTACACAAACCTGAGGAAGGACAGGCACAGGAGTCTCATGTATCATTTCTAAACAATGTAACATCAATGCATTTTAAAATACTACTGCCACTACAGGAATTTTTTTTAGAAATTAAAAGTTAAAAAAAATAAAAGTTAGTCTATTTGTATGTATGTCCGTATGGGTTAATGTACCTGAAATGAATTAAAAAAATTAATGAATGAATTCATTTTCTTATCTGTAAAACCTCATGATCAGATCTTTCAAACTGCACACATACTCTGGGCAGGCAAGATATTCAATCATACATTCAATTAACAATAATTTTTTTCACAAACCATTAAAAGTAAACTCATTGTGACTTACCTAACTTTACTGATAGCTGCTGTTGGTCTTTTCGGTACATCAGAGATCTGTTGAATAAAAGGTGATATTTCAAATGTCTGTTTATATATGGGCCATGTGTACGGGTATAATATGGGCCACATGTACAGGTATAACATTGATTAGAGTATGGTCATTCAAATGGTTATAGAAATATTTTACTTAGAATTCAATTTCCCCAAGTTGAAGCAAGAAGATCTCTTTTCAAATTCAACCAGACCTTACTTACTGTACATTTTCTTAGGCCAACTCATGATCAGCAATTTAGAATACACATAGTTGCAAAGGAATAGAGTCAATCAAAACATTGGTCCGTAAGAAGACCTCCAAACCACAGTAAAGAAAAGAAAACTGAAGTGGTACAACCATGTGTCTTGGTCGCCCGGACAAGCCAAAACTATCATGCAATGAACCATCCAGGGAGTAAGAAAGAGGGTAGGCAATGGAAAAGATGGGAGGGTCTCAGGGTAATATCAGAGAATGGGCAGGCATGACAATAATAATAATAGTCTTTATTGCATATTCCTGCCCAGAAGGGCTAAATGCACAGAAAATCACATGTGGTCTGTAAGGAGTATAAAGTAAAACATAAATTGATAAAATGCTACATTCTAATACTAAGAACTAAAAACAAATATACAAAATGTGGGCTATTGCTAAACTAAATGCTGATCACCTAGTAGTTTCTTCTCTCTTTTTGAAACATTTGGAAATATGACTACATACTTTGTCCATTATATGTTCGTTCTTACATGACATCAGGTATATAAAAGTGTCCTGTTTTGACATATTTGTACATTTCTTGTCTAATTCTATTATCTTAAACAATGATTGCCGTTCATCTTTATATAAGGAACAATCAAGTAAAAAGTGGATTTCATTTTCAACATATAAATCGTCACAGAATTCGCATGTTCTATTATTAGGAGGGGTACGGTTTTGCCTTCCAGATTCTATGTGTAGGGAGTGGTCACTGATGCGAAGTTTACACATCGCTCTGCGATGTTCGAAGTTTGCAATGTTTAAATATGCTTCTCTTTCATAGATTTTTTTGAAAGTTTTGTATGTTCTTAATTTGTTGCCTTGGTTTTCTCTTCGTCCTTTAACGTGTAATTCTGAATTAAATTTTTGGATGTAAATATCCTTCAATCTTTGTTTTAGTTCATTTAAATGAGAATGTGTGTTTGAGGGACCGTTAATGTATAGGTAGGCAAAACCGGACTCCTCTAACATTTTTCTTACATTAGATAACCAGCAGGGTGTTTTTCGGCGATCTAGATCTTGTTGTACCATATAAGCTTCGTATTGAAGACTGTCTGTATGTACTTCGTTAACTAATCTAACATAGTAACTATACATTCTGCTTTGAGCCTCTATTTGCAACGGAAAACGACCCAGTTCCGCTCTACATGCAAAGTTACTGGCGTTCCTCCGAGCACCAAGGACATATTTACAGAATTTTAAATGTGCAGTTTCTATCGGAGATTTGTCATTCATATTACTGTTGCACCAGACTTCAGATCCATACAATAATATCGGTACAATACATGTGTCAAACAGTTTACAGTGCAGTGATACAGAAGATCTAGTCTCCCCAAGCGTACTTCTGATGTTATACATTGCTCTTAAGGCTCTCTTTTGTAGATTTTTCGTGGCAGCGCTAAATGTACATCCTGTTGTAAACATAACTCCTAGGTAACAATATGATGAAACTATCTCCATCTCTTTATTACATAGTGAAAAACTAAGATTATTGAATAAAAGGCCTCTTCTGTTAAATACTATAATTTTTGTTTTCGCCAGGTTGACAGTTAGCTTCCATTGTTGGCAATACCGGCCAAGAGTATTAATTGCGTTCTGTAGTCCCTCCTTACTTTCCGATAGTAAAACAATATCATCAGCATAAAATAGGCTATTTACTTTCGATAGTTGTAAAAGGGGGGCGTCTAGGTGTTTCGCATTTAGTTCCTCTATGAGGTCACTTACATGTATGTACAGGTTGAATAAGGTGGGGCTTAGAACGCAACCTTGACGTACACCAATTTCAACAGGAAAATTTTCAGTCAAGCCCGTCTTAGTTTTGACACTGGCTTCGGACTGGTTGTATAAATCCTTGATTATATCAAAAAGTTTTCCTGAAATGCCATTGGAAAGAAGTTTGTACAATAGCCCCTCGTGCCAGATGGAGTCAAAGGCTTTTGACAAATCTACAAAGCAAGCAAATAAGCGTTTTCCAGATTGTGTGTATTTAGATATAAGAGTTTTCAGTATGAAGATGTTATCAGATGTCCTGTAATTTTTTCGGAATCCTGTTTGGTTTGGTTTTATGATTTCTTTTTCTTCTAGGAAGGTTGACAATCTTCTGTTAATTATTGAGGAGAACAGTTTTCCTAAACAGCTTGAAATGGCGATTCCTCGATAATTGTTGGGGTCATCTTTTCGCCCTGCTTTGAAGATGGGGACAATATAACTTTGGGACCATGTTTTGGGGAAGGTTCCTTTCGAAAATGTGCTGTTAAATAGCCTTAGTAAAGGGGAAAATAAGATTCTTTTTCCTGCTTTAAGCATTTCATTGATGATCATGTCGTCCCCGCTGGCTTTTTTGTTTTTGAGGGCTTTTATTGCATCATTGATTTCTGATGCAGTAATTGGATTATCTAAAGGTCCTGGACTTGGTTCACATTTTTGTAGTGCCTGGAATTTATGAAGAATTTCCTTTTCAAAATTAAGATCAAAAGTTTTTTGTTTTAGTCTGGATTTGCTGTGTATAGTTCTGAAGTGTTCTACCCATGTGTCGGCCGGTAGGTCTTCCTGAGGTACCGAGTTGGTCTTTTTGAGTTCGTTAAGTAGGTTCCAGAAAGCGGTCGGATTATTTTCTTGGAGGTTTTGAAGGCGCATTAGATAGTTGTTTTCGAATTCTCGTTTGCGTTTTCGAACAAGTTTATTAAATTCTTTCTTTTTCTTAAAATAACTACCTCTTAGGGATGGATTTTTTGGGTTGTGTACAAGGAGATATCTGAGGTTTCGTAGTTCTTTCCGGGCCTCATAACATGTTTTATCAAACCATTTTTTGTTTTGTTTTGGTCCTTTGGTTCTCCTGTTACATTTTATTTTTAATGATATCTTTCCGGCTGTTTCTAGAATATTCTGAAACTTGCTAACTTCTTCATCAATGTTACGAGTTGTCAGTGTAGTATCCTGCCCAATAGATAAAAAGTTGTTTAGTTTGTCGGATATCATCGGGCTGTTTAGAGCACGGATGAATTTATCACCTGAATTTTCGTCCCAAACAAACTTTTTTGGAAGAGGGCGTAATTTGCATTTGGCACTTTTTGTGTTTTGAATGTTCCAATGTGACGTACGTATATTTGTGGTTATCAGGCAGTGATCTGAAAATTCTGATAAATTGTGGACTTTGAATACGTTAATGTTATGAAGAAGGGCGCTACTTGTGATGGTATAGTCCACCGTGCTGCAACCTCTAGGCTGATAACAGGTGTAGCGTCCATTTAAATCACCTAGAACACGACCGTTAAGAATGCGAAGGTCGGCTTGGGCACATAGATCAATTAGGTTTTTGCCAAAAGGATTAGGGAGATTTCTATCGGAGTTGTTTCTGGGGATGTCAAGGTTTGAGAAGGGCATTTCTGGTTCAAGTTCTGGAACAAAGGGGTCTTCGGTGGTTTCTTGTAGGGAGCCTATCCGACTGTTGAAATCTCCCCCTAGAATAACATAGCCTTTGGAGCTAAAAGATGCTACATCCCTCTCTAACATATCAAAAATACAGACATCCGTCCTTTTGTGGACTTGAGAGTATAGAGGACTTATATAAACAGTACATATAAATACATCTTTCGATAAACCAAATAATTCTTTGGATACTCGAACCCAGAGTAAGTCATCCGATTTGGAGGGCTCTCTACTTATAAATTTCGCCAATTCTTTTCTTAAGTAGAAAATAATTCCGCCAGAATTTCTTCTGGCCCTTCTATGTTTTTTTCTCGAAGAAGAGAAGTGTTTGAAATTTGGGATGTCTATTTCTGAGGATTCATTACTCCAGGTTTTGATAAGAGAGAAGAAATCAAGGTTGTCTACACTACTTCTAAAGTTATCTTCCTTAAGTTTTTTTCCTAGGCCGTGGATGTTCCAAAAGCCTATGTTAAGAGAACACCTCATATATCTCAACGTTACAAAAACTGAAAGAGGACTATTGTTTCCCTACTTTTACGATACGCGTGCTTTGCGCTTATTTGCGATATTACATTATTGATAAAGCTAAGTTACTTGTACTATGATAGCCATATTGTATTCGACGAATATTAGAAGAACTAATTATTTTAATTTCAAGTACAGTAAGTGTGTTACATTTTAGTGAATAACTATTTTACGGATACAATGTTGGAAGTTAATAACCTGCGTAGTAGTCTTTGCCGCGCCAGTCATCTTCACGGTACTGATGGTAGTCGGCGTCTCTGATGTACCTGGGCGGGAACCATGGCCGGGGTGCGTACTGGGCTTCAGGGAACCAGCTCTCGTAGGGGTCGTCGTATCGGCGAGTTGGAGGGAACGGCCGGCGCTGGAAATCCATGGGCTGCTGTCTCCACCCTGGTGTACTCATGGGGCGCCACCCGTCAGCGGTTCCGTCCTGTGGTCGCCACGGTAGATGGGCCTCTCTGTCGTTTGCTCGGGGGTTCCTTTGCACGTACGGCGAGAAGACATGGCCTTGACCACCAGTTATAGGGCCTCCATTCAGGGGCTCAGGGGGGTTAAACTGGTTTCTTTGTTGGTAGCGTCCGTCTCTCTCTGTATGTCGTGCCTTGTTTCCTGTGTCGGCATTTCTCTTTCTTCCTCTGCTATAGGTGCCCATGCCAACGGTGGGGTGAATAGCAGACTTCCAGTTAGCAGCCAACACCTTTAGTCCTGATCTGTTCAGGTGATAGCCGTCACGGTTGTACAGAGACTGTTTGATTGTTCCGCCGTCACCGAGGTTGTCATTGTTGACAACATGAACGAAGGGTAACTCCTGGCCGAGGACGTGTAAGAAGTTGTTCACATCTTGAGTCACCTCCATTAAGTGTTTGTCATTCCTCGGCGGGATGGAGGAGATGACAATAGCGGCATCTGGATATTTGTCGTGTGTTGTCATTATCAGTTGTCTGATATTCTCTGTCACGCCTTGAGCAGCTCTCTCCCGTTTGATGTCGTTAGTCCCCACGTGGAGTACAATACATTTTGGGTTGTGGTGGGATGTGGATTTGATGAGGTCTGTTGCCTGTGGAACCGTCATTGCTGTGTATTTGTGAGATTGCTTGCCAGGATATAGCATGTTAGGGATTATACCCCTCGTGTTTGAGTCACCAGCAATGATTATTTCTGGCTGTTCTGGAGTGGTGTTGCGTGGATGATCAGGTGTCGGGGCTTCCCGCGGTGGGTTGTCCCTGCGTGGGTTGTTCGGCTCACGGCTGTTGAAAGACCGTTCTTCAAGCGTACTTCCTGTCAGGACTTGAAACCTGTTGGTTGTAGCAATGTTCGGTACGGTGACAGTGTCCGCTAGTTCTTCTTCGACCGGGGTCTGAGCTCTTTCTTGTGAGATGTCAGTTTGAATTGCTGCACTTTTCACTCTTTTAGCATTCTTTGTTTCTAAGGCTGTGATTCTGTTGCGCAAGTTTTTGTTCTCAGCCTCGAGGGACTTGACACGTTTTTTTAGCGCTTCGGTGTCACTTTCCTTCGCCATTTTCTCGGCCGGCGTTTCTTTTGTTTCAGACAATTTGCATTCAATGCGCGCAATGCGAGTAGACAATGCGTCAATTTTGTTGTCGTCGTTTGTGATTCTGCTAGCTAGAATTGCTTCGAGTTTGTCTATGTTCAGCTGAAGTGACTGTAGTGCATTGTTGTTGTTCTGGTCTTCAGTCTCCGTTTCTACGTTACCAGGGTCATTAACAAGAGACTTAGGGTTTGTTTCTTCTTCACACATGTCGTTCCGTGGTTGGTGTGTCTTCATGGGTACATTGGCGGCACTTTCAATGGGGCATTCAAAAGAACACTCGTCACAAATGTATACACTGTCTTCATCTTTGATAAGTTGACGAAGCAGGAATTCGTGTAAACCAGTACAGGAATAGTGAAACCACTCCTGGCAGGTGTTACACTGGATTACGCCGCTATCTTCTGGCCCAGGACGTTCACATTTGTGACATATGATGTCTTCGCATCCGACTTCTTTGTCATGGCATTCTGACAGCTGTTTTTTCAACTCTTCAAAAGTGAACATAGTCCACAGGTAGCATGCTGATCCTTGTACAAGTATCTTACTTGTGTGGTAGACATGTAAGGTTACCGAGCCGATCGGATCGGCTGTGGTGGCATCATAGAAAGGCACAGCTAGTTGGTGGCCATTCTTACCTTTGTCGACGGTAGATGCGTTGTAGTAGGATTCAATGGTTTCCATCCAATGTTTGTGCGATCCTACTGGGATATGAACGGTAACGCTGTTCTCGTTGTGCTGCACAAAGTAGTCACTGGTCGGTTTTGCCTTCTTGTCTCGCTTAGCGGGCTCAACGATTACATTTGAATTGTCGTATTGCTGTCGACGATCTGTGTTTGATAGTACATAGAAGGCTTTGCTCACCTCGGAGAAATACCGATCGGCCCGTGCTTGCTGCTCTTTGTCCTTTGTCGTCGTGGTCAGGGTTTTATCATATTTCTTCACTTCCTCCTTGTAAGCTGCAGTTATCTCACCTTCTGTAGCATCTGTTGTGATGTTTAGTAGGCGGTATAACTTGCCAGGAGAGCTGGAGCCGCGATCTTCCTTCGCCATGATGTCCGCTTGGGTTTCGGCTTGGGTTGGGTCTCGCCTCAGATCCTTTGTTCTCGGGACGCTTACTGCTGCGCGGTCGAGATTTTAGCTTTTTTTTGATCGCAAACTCAATATTATGATTAAAAACACATATAATAAAGTAACATTAACGTTACTCGTAGTTTAAACACGTTTTGGATAACACTATTATCGCAAAAGTAGGGAAATCCTCAGTTTCAAGCGGAGCGACTTGATAGAGACGTCCGTCTCGCCGCCATCTTACAATAAGAGAAACACTAAGAAAAACAGAAAACGGAGGAGGGTGGAGGAAACTGGTTGCCAGATCTTCTATGGTACCCCAAAGGTCAAATAAGTAAGACATACGGTTATATGAGATGAGATGCATGCAGAGGAAGGAAGATGCTAAAATAAGTTTTTGAAAGTTTTCCTGAGAACTTCCTCCATACTGTCTTCTTGATATTAGTGACACAATGTACAAGACTGCAACACACACATACAATGTACACACACCTGAATGTCCTTAAGTACTCCATTCTGCACCCCGACAGTCACAGTGTGGGTAGACTGGCTCTTCAGGTTCACAGTCGAGCTGAGGTCGGGGAACCCCTCACAAGTGAAGGTCAGGTCCTGGCTGCCTGCATCCAGCCTCTGGTAGCCGGAGGTCTGTGTATGGCAGAAAATATGTCATCAGGACACATTACCATCATCTCAGGTTTAAAGATCACTCAGGAATGAGGAACCTCTCCATTGACTTCATTGGCTCCACATCACTTTAATGTCACTTTACAATGTACAGCACAAAGGACAGGTATGATAACATGCGTGGATGGTATTCAGTACCAAGGACGGGGATGATAACGTGTGTGGATGGTGTTCAGCACCAAGGATAGGTGTATAGATTTACATGTGTGTAGATGGTGCTCAGTACCAAGGACAGGTATGCTAACATGTGTGTGGATGGTGTGCAGCACCAAGGACAGTTATGTCAAAATGTGTGTGGATAGTGTTCAGCACCAAGGACAGGTATGCTAATATGTGTGTGAATAGTGTTCAGCACCAAGGACAGGTATGCTAATATGTGTGTGTGTGTGGATAGTGTTCAGCACCAAAGACAGGTATGCTAATATGTGTGCGGATAGTGTTCAGCACTAAGGACAGGTATGCTAATATGTGTGTGGATGGTGCTCAGTACCAAGGACAGGTATGCTAACATCTGTGTGGATGGTGCTCAGTACCAAGGACAGGTATACTAACATGTGTGGGTGGATTGTGTTCAGCACCAAGGACAGGTCATGAATATTTTTCACTGTATCTTAATCTTTGCCTGGGTACCATCCTCTGTAATAACCGCTGGCTCAATCAGTTAGCAAGCGAAACAATTGAGCCAGCAGTCACTACGGAGGGTGGTAGTCAGGCTATTTAAATTTTACAAAGGGATTATAAATATGTGTGAATATTGTTCCATGTATGTGAGAGGGTGGACCTGAGATCCATGAACAGGTTTTCTTGTATGGTATTCAGCACCAAGGACAGGTCTGCAAATTGGTATGTCCTTATAGTTACAATTTGTCAATGTCCTTTTGGTTCTATCATTATTCAAAAGCAGTAAAATATTGTACTACTTACCTGAGCAAACCCAATGGTAAGGTTGAAGTTGTTCTGCCCCTGAACAGCCAAGTCACATGGGGAAACATTGATGATGCGCAGATCAGCCTTGTCAACAGGGGGCGCTACTAACTCTGCACCCTGAAACACAGAAAGTCATCAGCTGTGTTACTAACCCTAGTGCTGCTGAGCCAGACAATTGTTGGTTCGCACATGCTTGTTCTGTATGCTAGCCCTGACAATTGTCGGGTTGAGGGCATTTCTAGAATGTGTATGTTGCATCCGCGCGGTTGTTGTAAAGTGAAGTAACTAAAAATTAGCAATATCAAACTAGTACCCTTTGTTTCAAAGGTGTCTGGGCACTTCAGCGGTGGGAGTATATTTTTGCTCTGGAAATCCAGCAGGACAAAGGCTAATATGCACCATAGCTCATGATGGCAATAAAACTGATGATTAACTGGTAAGATACATTATATCTATTGAAAACAAGTGTATGACATGGACCAGTATATCCATCCAGACAAAGTATCAACACCATTTTTAGAAATGAAATAGCCAGTCAGTTCAGAAGTGACTTCTACGTATGATTTTGAGGCTTCACTACAGGACTACTGGGACCTTACTTGCCTCCAGTCTCAGCTCAATAAAACCTGCGATGACAAATGCGGCGGCTGCTAGGAGCATCCCAGCCCCCATTCGCTGAAGAGGTCTGTTGAAGAAGAACAAAAATCTATCACTCTAGATACTGGGATACTTGTTGTACATGATTGAATAAACATGAGTCACAATGGCAACCAACCATATAATGAATAAATCAATGTTCCTTCAGAAAGACTACTTGATATTCATATTCAGAAAGATTACTTCTAGGACATGGTCCTGTCAAAGATAAAGCTGTTATTAAGAGAGCGCAAAAATCAGAAAACTCACTTGACCAGAAGGTTGCACTTGGCAAACAGTGGGTATATAATGCCTTCAAATATGGGAATGAAGACCAGGATCATCAAGGCATTCACGAACTGTAAAATACAGGTAAATAACACTGCATTAAGGGCTGACAATAATACACTTCTTGACACTGAGTTATCACAAACCTGGATTATAGAAACATTCCTGATTATAGCACCTTGAGATTTACCTGAAATTATATTAGTTACTGTTACTTCAATTTACAAACAGTGATCTATATACAGAGTGTCTGCAATAAGTGCTCTATGATTTTGACTGCCCTCTATGTAAGTTTAACATAAGCTTGTTCATTGAACAAACATAATGAAATCAGTGTTTTACACACTCTCAATAACCCTGTATATCAGCAGTAGTACAATGACGTCACTAACATTCAAGTTCGTTGACGACCACAAACACAAAAGCTATTAACGTTACCTGCATCTGATCCGGTTTTAAACGTCCAAGTGGACCCTGAAACAAAACAATAGATTTAAGTAACAGGGTGATCAAATAAGATATTTGTCATTAAAATGTAGGAACGACATTGATCAAGAAAAAAGAAATGAGAAAAACACAGCAACTATTATATTCTTTACATCATGGTAAGTAAAGTTATATATCAATTGTCTTTTTATACTCTTTCTTAATGGAAAGGTCACATTTTGCATTCAGTAATGTTACCTAAAGTCTAATAAGGATTTCAATGATCTTATACTTTGTTTTCAATACCAATGACATTCACGACAACAAAAGTAAGCTTCATAATAATATTTCCACGTTTCTCACCAGACTGCCATCCATTTTCTCCGCCTGTAACGTCCACCTGGATCCCTGAAAAAAAAAATGGACAACTGTCACTCATGTCCGATAGATCAATTGACTATCCATCACAATTAGCACTTCAACCAATGATAGCATGGCAACTAGGGCTTTGACCAATGAAAGACTGGCTTCATGTCTGTCAAATATATGCATTCCTGTGCTTTTATTTTGCATTTCTATGTTTTGACAGAGGCTATGAGATATAGGTCTATTGTTGGGGTATATTTGTCACCATGATATGGGGTGCACAAATAAAGAATGTCCAACTCTATAGTATTATAAGTAATTTCCTGCCTGGTGTGATCCAGAAAAGAACTAGATGAAAATGTAGTAAGCAAAAGTTTAAAATCTATGATTTTGGTAACGGTAGGTAAAGGTAATGCAGGTGACCTCAGACTGACAACGAAGCATGGCGCTTTTCATTAGCTAGAAGCACAATGCAGCTTTGATACAGCTCATATATTCAGCCAAGCACACATGGTCATCCCTACTCTTTGCCATAAGTGTGTTGGATTCTTTTACATGCAAAGATTTGACGCCATAAGCTCCCTCAAACACGGGGCTGCCGGCTTAGCATCCCCAGTCAGGCAAATACATATTGAATGTTTTCCATAGTGATGGGTACCATATACTGTCCTCTTGAGATTCTTACCTGTTGGTCAAACAATGCCCAGAACACAGGCAGTGGAAGATAGAGGACTATAACGTGGAACACCTTCTTGACGTCCTCAACCAAGTCTCTCTGCACAAAACAAAATGTGGGCATGTTTTATGATCTGTCATCAAACTGTTACAAACTGCCTTCCCTCCAGTTTAAAGCTGCTGGTAGAGGAAGGTTAGTGAGCTTCTGTAGCAGAAATTTTATGGAAATTTCAGCTGAACATGATGAGCAAATGACAACAGCTCATTTCAACTACCATTGATATTGTAGCCAGTATTAGATCAATTAATTGACAAATAAATACTATAACAGTGTAAAGTTTGAAATTAAAAAAAAAAATTACTGTATTCCATATCATGTATCAATATCAATATCAAACTAAGTGAATAAAGCATCTACAAACAATTAAATTAGAATACAGGAAACCTTTGAACTTCAAAGCATAAATACTTGTGATGAGAAAGATTATGTTGATTGCATGTAGAATTGTTATAGTGAGTTACAGTACCTCATAGTTGTCTGAAGCCCAGTCCAGCCAATGCTCCTTCTTCTCGCCATTTTTGCTTGTAATCCTATTTTTTAATGCACTCTGCAACAAATATAAAAAAAGATCTATCATATTTATCTAACAAAAAAAAGGCAATTTAGATCATCTAGCTCATCATATCTAGTAAACCCTAAAGTATTTAAGAAAGAAGAATTTGGAATATCAATGTGGTGGTATCATTGCTTGGTTTAAGCAATTTGAAAGATATTTTTTGAACATCTAGATGACAATCATAGGTGCTAGGAGGCAAACCAAAGCTGGCTGACAACAATACCTGAAACAGCATTCTATGTGAAAAAATACAGCAACAGCATTTCAAGGTAACATATTTAGCACTTTTGCAATACACAAAATCTCTGGAGGGCTTAAAGGAAGTCCTGAGATTCCAGGTAATTTAATTAAGATGACTTACCCCTACTGTTCGGAAGACCAATCCAGTGATGTTCCCACTTGGTGGAATTCTTTTGTACAAACTTGAGCCAGCCACAAAAATCACTGTAACAACAAAGATATTCAGTTAAATGAGGGGCACATGATATCACTTTGTCATGGAATGCTCTAGATATGATGTTTTACGTAATAAGTTATTCACATTTCTCAAAACAAGTACAAATTTTAAGAGTATCGATACTACCGACCGTTTTGAGTATATATTTAAATGCAACAATCCCCACAATACGAAAATAGGTAAATATCTTAACGACTGCTTTCACATAAGGAAAAATACCGAAACTAATGATTAAACCAACTTGATCATAACTGTTATGCTATATCAAAATGTACTCTAGCCCTTATTGTATTGTATTAGTAATTAGGATGCTATATCAAAATGTATGCTAGTCCTTATTGTATTGTATTATTAATTAGGATGTTAAGTTTTATTCTATACTTTTACTTTGTATTATGTTTACAAATTCTTGCCATACTTTGTACCATGTACAATTGTCCTGCAATAAAGTTCTTCTTTTATCATTGATATATTCTGAAAAGGCCTTGAAATACACATCTGTGACCTGCAATTTATTGGAAAAATTTCAAAACTGCAACTAGAAATATTCTATTCACAACTCTGAATTTTGTTTGTCATCTAATTTTTTTGGTCTCAATTGTATTTTATATCTTAATCTCCTAATCAGGTATGAGTCTTTGCATCTGAGCAATAAGAACCAACAGGAACGAAAATGGCCTTAAACTAAACTTACAAACTGCAGCCAACATAAGAACTGCTGGGACTCCAAATGCTAGGGGATAGCAGTCCCCTCCATAGCACTGTACATCACCTGTAGTAGAGTGGGGAATAGGACAGACATCCAAAGTGTTACATCAGATCAAGATATGAAATCATTAAGCACTGAATTGGCTTTGTGCTCCAATATCAAATGAGCATGAAAAGTCGAATTATATAATTCAGGTTCCATATACATGCCCAAGGGCTATTAATAATAATAATAATAATGATAATAATGATTTTTATTGGTCAGAAATTACCCGCAATGGCAGCCTTTCTAGTGCTGAATTGATGCAGGGTTTACAGGTTTCACATAATACACAACACATACATATTTTATCCACACTTGCATTTTGTGGAACTGTCGCAAGGGTCTGGGCGGCTGCCATTCGGCGCCACTAGGTGACCTCAATACGACCTTCCCCAACCGAAGTCAGGTAAACATTTACACCTGGGTGGAGTGAGGAAAGTCGTGTAAAATACCTTTCCCAAGGGCACAAGATTGGTGACATGACAGGATTCGAACCCGGGACCATTGGTTCTGAGCCGAACGCTCTGTCGTTGCGCCACACGACCCCAAGAAACAGAGATGGGCACCTCCCTATGCACGAAGGGCATGAAGGCCTTAAACTAAGACTTACTGCGTAAGATTGGTGTCAGGAAGAGGGACAGTAGACTGCCAGCATTGATGGAGAAATAGAACATGGAGAAGTAGAGTTGTCTCATTCTGTCCTGTTGGAGGAAACATCATAGACATTAAATATTGTAAACAATGCAATCTCGATTGTCCACAATTTGTAGTGGACAAACATCTAGCAGAAAATAAATTTAGCTCACTTTACATGTTATGTGTATGTTCCAGAATGAAAAAGAATTTGAAAAACTGTAGTTTCAACATTGCTTTGATACTCAATGACAGGAATTCTTCTATTCTAAAATGTAAAGAGTCTGCTAAACAAAAACTAAGGAACAAACCTGATCGTCAGAGAACTGGTCCCCCCCAAATGCGGACACACATGGTTTGATCCCCCCAGTACCAAACCCTATCACCAGCAGGCCTATCAAGGGTCCAGCTCTGAAAACAACAACAAAAGTCAGTTTTTATAATAGTGACCACAAATTTATGATCAGAACCAACATAACATATTAAGATACGTTTGACACTTGGCATGGGAAAGTATGTTATTCACTTATAAATAACTGCTTTGAAAGAAAAGAGACGATCGTGTTCAAAATGTCCACCAAAGTGTTGTCTTGCAACATGGTAATTTATGCATACTTTTACATCTAGATCACTAATATCCAAATACTTGGTATTGTGCAATCCTACTCCGTTCAAGTACAGTAACACAGATCCTTTGTGGTCAATAGTAATTTGGTACTGACCGTTCTGGTGCGCCCAGTGGAGGCAGAGCTGTGATCGCCATGATGATATTTCCTGCGGCGTAGAACAAGGACACGTACAAGATGACCCTGTCAAGAAATACGAGATATTGGTTAGGAATTGAGGATGTTGACAAGGAGTTCCAAATCAAAACAATTTCAGGTCCACTTCTAACATCAATGGATGAAACAAGCAATTAACATGTAGATGTACATCTATGAGCCATACTGTATTGTTGAATGTTTCATGTTGAATGAAATGAGGACAGAGCTGTTTGGAAATGTAGTGTGAAGACTAGCTGACTGAACAGCTTTTTCCATCCCGAAATCGGACCGGACAGCTGTTTCCGCCAATCGGACCGGACAGCAAATTCCAACAACCCTTGACTGCTTCACTACCCTGTGTCAGAGACCCCAGCAGCAGTATAATCAAGCACTAGATACCACTACTACTACTCAGATCTTACTTGTATCTCCCTAGCCATCCATCAGCCACCATTGCCCCCAGGAGTGGTGAGAAGTAACACAGCATGACAAAGGCATGATACAGGCCTGTACCGACATCATCATCAAAGCCAAGGAACTGGGTCAGGTACAGGATCAGCACAGCTATGGAGGAAAATAAGAAAAAATTATGAATAAGACATGGCTAATACATTCATAGTATGAAATAAGATGGTAAGTACTGTATTTTCTTTTCTTTTTTACTTCACCCTTGTTTTTGACTTGTCTGCATGTCTGTCTGACAATATGTCTGTCTGTCTGTCTGTCTGTGTATGTGTTTCCGCAATTCCCAACACACACAATACAGCATTCTCATACAACCTCACTGCTGCTCATGATTTTGTCTGTGGAACTGAAAGGGTTACTAAGCAGTATTGGGCAAAGTCTGCCATCTCTGATTGCCTTGTTTTTTTCTTGTGATTTGCATCAATGAAAGTTTTCTTGCATTTAGTTCATGCTCAAATGCTAATTGCAAGTACATGGTAGGAACATATACTGTAAATGCATGAAAGTTAGCGTGGTTTTAATTTCGCGGTAGGCAGAAAATGGAGTGTTTGAGGTGGTTTAAATTTTGCGGCAGTGCTATATATATAAGTCACATACTGCTACAGTATTGGACAAAATGTTTGCGGTGGTTTTAAGTTCACGGTGGTTTTAAGTTCGCGCTGAAAGTTCACCGCGAAAACCGCTAACATAAAACCACCGCAAACATTTCTGCATTTACAGTAGTGTAGGAGACATACATGTAACAATGGACAATGAGTGATGTTGCTGTAACAAAAGAATATAGGTTATCAAAGCCTACCTCTCATGCCATAGTAGGAAAACCTTTCACAGAACTCGTTTCCTACGATGAAGTAAACACAGCCGGGAAACTGTCCATTTCTGGTGAAGAAGTTCTGTAGAAAATGCATGGGAAAAAAAAATTTTTTTTAAACGTTAAAGATGTTTTCGAATGTTCAGCAAAAGCAAAAATGCAAAAACATAGTTTTCACCTGGGTGTAGTATGAAGGAGCATACACAGATTTAACAACAAAAATTAACAAAATCAGCTTCCAAATCACAATTGAATCAAATGTTGCCATTTCCTTTGCTACACCCCAACCATAAATCGTGGTTAATGCCTTCCAAGATCTGTAATACCCGATAAGTAAACTACCCCGCCCCCCACAATACGACGAACAGACAAAAATTGAAATCCATTCATTACCATCCAAGCTGATGTTGCAGTCATGACTGCTTCTGTTGTGCAAGGCGCATCCAGAAATTGGAAGGACGGTGCACAAGAGGTAAGTTTTTCACTTTCCTTGATCATGAGGTTAGGGCAAAGATGGCGGCTTCCCTATAGCCCGAGATTGTCTTCCTTTTAAAAGGTTCTGAGCAATCTATTCATGTTGTGTGTAATGTGTAAATATTTGTCAAAAGGTTCTGAAGAGCCTTATAAGGCCTGCTTTAGACTTGCCACGCTTTAACTGAACTGAGACACTTTAACCCACCTGTGTGGCTTATCGTTACCGGTCTAAAGAGGAAATAAGCGTCATAGGTCGGTTTTTCGTGGAACCGACCCTGGTCTGCGCCGCTCCAGCAAGGGGCTGTGGCGGTTCCTTTGGTGTGTAAAGAGAAACCAGCTCCGGTGACGCTTAGGAGGTCATGATAATGATACCGGTATGCTTATAAGCCTGCGCTTGCGATAGAAGCATATTTTCCTCATTCTGAAACGTGTGTAATTGTCATTGACAGTTGTCGAATGTTTCAAGTACAACGGTCTAGTGTAAAGTGGGCCTAAATCTCCTTGATGAAAACAGCCCCTAACACCCTAAAGTTGTCCCCTATGAAATAGTTAACAAAGTTTTATGAAGTGTTTATGAGACTCAGGGCTTCGGAGAAAGGCAGAATATCCCGCTTCCTTATGACCTTAGTAATGTTATATATGATTATGATCTTTTGTTTACCCAATAAATTCTCTGTCAATAATACTAGGCAGGACTTTTTGAAGTTTGCCAAACAAAGACAACTTGAAGTCTTTATGGTTTACTAAGTACTTAACTTATTTGTGCACTCCGAGACTACTGCAAAGGTTCTGAGCTTTGATTAGCAGTGATCGAGGCAGCTAGCGATGTTTAATAGTAACATCCAGAACAGTTGGTCAGAACAACAGTGTGAAGAACAACATACAATCCCCCCACCCCCATCATCTTACCACCTTTAAGTCTTACTTTCCTTGATAAATATCATGTAACTATGGTGATGGAAAACAAAAAGGCAAGAGAAACTGGAGAAACCAACAAGGTAAGCAGATAGCTTTAACTTTGTTGCTAAATAGTTAAATTGGGACATGAGTAGATCTTTGTTTCTTGCGTCCAGACAAGACTGGTCATGGGCTCAGCAATTAGACTTCCTTGAAAGTTCAGACCTTAACATTTGTTGCATGCAGTAGGTTCTTAGCTGGCAACTAAGATCTCTCCGTCATCATTTTCTTACTGTTACTTTCTAGATTTCATTGTGTTTTCTAAGGTTACACCTATTTTAACCTCCTTGGTTACACATACCGTTTCCTGTTGTTATTTGTAAGGCAAAGAGGATGAAGCATGACGATTTACTTCAGACTCAGGTCGCCGACTCCACCGAGTGGAACCAAATGTAGTGAGTATCAGAGTGTGCAGACCAATACACCACACAAGACAGTTCTGGGGCTATGCTAAAAAGCATCCAACTTAACCATTTATAAACTTAAGACAATTCAAACTCTACAACTGGATATCTATTTCCGGACATTTCAAGTGACGTCCATCACTCTTCAGAGGTTCTTCAGCGTCACTATAATGAACTGAAGGAACGAATCAACAGTAGTACTTCTTACTAGAAAAAAGGGTTTAACATTCCAAAGTCACTAACTCATAAGGATCGTAAGGATTCATAAACGTAACTTAACCATTTGAAAGACACTAAGTGATACAAACCTTAATACCACTCCCTCCAGGCTCCTCTCCAGGAGGAGGTCCTTTCAATAGTGATGATTCTGAAAGTAGAGATACAATGTTTTGATGTATGATAAAGTATCTTATACTAAGAAAAATATGACAAAATATTTCCAAAGGTTGTCAACAAAACCTGTAATTTAGTGGCAAGTTCATTATGACACCAATGCTACATTTGTATGTTGTGGATCTTGATAATTAATGAAGGCGTAACAAACAAACAAATGATAAGCTATGTAAATAACCTCAGGCCAGGTCTGGACATACTTTGTTAATTTCTGCAGTATGTGACTTCGGATAAGCTGGTATATTACACCGAAGGCCAATCATACAAGCTATACAGATACAGATTACAAGAATTAGCCAAGCCTATACACCTGCAGAATATCAAGCTGTGTGCATTTTTTTCTGCAGTCTGAAATCTTTTTCTGCACATTGCGGATGGGTATATTGTGCCTGGTGGGACTTAAACTTAATGAGTGATTGATACTACGGTAACGTTTAGCCTGAGTGTCATCCTGTTTGGTGAAGGCAGAGCCTGGAACTGAAACAGGATGACACTCAGGCTAACTAACATCAGGGCTCGAAATAGCACCTGTATAAGCAGACTAGTGCAGGTAATATAACATCTAGGACTCACCTGGTGTGGCATGTTTGCTGTTGTTTGGCTTTTTCAGACTTCCACCATTACTTCCGTTACTGCCGTCACTGCTGTCGCTTAACCCTTTCTCTACACCATTGGACGTCATGCTGACAAACAACAAAGGAAACACAATATGTCAGCAGTCATGGAAAATGGTAAATGCGTAATGTTACAGTGCTGAGCATCATATCTAACCAAGAATGCAAACAAATTAAATATACAAATTATATATTCCACATCGTTACATGTATGATACATCAATAGAACACATAATTTTTGTATTACGTTTGTGTAATTTATGGTTTGAATTCAACATAATTTGCAATTAGCACCCCATCCCAATTAAGACAATATAGAGCATAATCTGTGGGAGGTGCTAGTAGAGTTCTAACTGATGCATCATTTCACATAATGATAATTGTTTCTGAATTTACAGTATGGCATTGTGAGCGCTGAGAATCTTTTGTAATCCCTATGATTATAAACACCTACAAAGATATACCAAAGCTTAGTGGAAAACTTGCATCTGCTTGGAGTTTAAGCCATTAATGACTGTGAAAAGTGTGTAAGAGGCATACCGTTATTAAACATTATACTAAATGTGAAAACTAACTTGAAATCGTTTGTAATCACGAATAGCAACAGTTACTACATACTTTTGCTAAAGATAATCTGAAAATGTTGTGTCTAGGTGTCATGAGAAATCAGGTACATGAGTTGTACAGTTTCCCTGTCCTTAGTTCTTATGGCACCATATGTCCATCTGAAGCCCAAATATCTATTAATGACATGCTGATCTTGAACAACAGGAATTCACCTCCATATGGAAACGGTTTGAGATAACATTGGAAACCTTACTGTGAATATCTTCACTTCAGGAATCTAACAATAACGTTATGATAACGTGGGAAACACCGGGTATATGTATATGACCCAGGATTAGAAATAAACGAGACAATTATGCTACTTTATAGCCTCTAGCCAAGCCAGCCGATCCCAAATGCAAGGATCATATATCCTAAAAGATTGTCAAACGTTCAGCACCTCCTACTGACCTTTCTCAGTGCGTGGTTTCTTGTCCGAGGTTAAGTCAGGTCTGTTGTTGTCTTGTAGAAAGTATTACACGCCGGTGGGAAGACACTGTGTCACGGTGTGTGGTTCAACAGGTTGGACAGGCACTCCTCACTTGTTGTCGAGTCCCTACATAACACTTTGTCTTCCGTCTATTCTAATCACGTGCCCTGAGACTTTGACCTCCCATAGCTCCTGGCAGACAAGTTTATAACGACGTTAAGCTTCGTTACCCTTTGTACTTGCACATCTTGTGACTTCTGACGTTAGCACAAACACTGAAACAGGGGGCCAGTGACCCTGAAACTTTGTAACCCGGAAGTAAAACAGGGGGATCAGTCCCGATCGGGGACCCGTCAAGGGGTGTGGCAGACAACTCTCGGCCTGTGGAATGTACCGTAGGACCCCTTAGGGGTAGTCTCTACCTGGCAACTCAGGACGCAAAAAAGTATTCAAGATCGGCAAAACAGGCAGACTGATTTGCTAGTGGAGTAACGTTAGCTTACCATTAAGTAACACACACTGGTAGCCCTGGATGATTATGACAGGGTCACATAAAGTGCATAGCAAGAAAGTGAGACACAAATTAAGTATGCTCTTAAATACGTCGATGAAGGTTAACGTTAGACATCCAAATAATAAGATACGCCAAATGACAATGTTGAAGTTTGAAATTTTGAAAGTTTCAAAATTTGATCCAGCTGCTTGTGCTTAATTCTGTCAATGATATGAAAAGTCCACCTGTCACAAGGTGAAAAGCTGCTTTGGGCTTTGTTCGACTTTGACCAATATGTGGGAGGCTTGTGTAATGTACTCTACCTATTTGCGGGGCAAAATGACAGAATAGCCAAGGAAACGACCCACTGGTGTGGCACTGACTTTCTTTCCGCTACGGTAACTCAAGAGTGGCCTCTTGCGAGTATGCGTTGTCATGACACAAAGGAAGCTTTCCAAACATGAAATTAGTGCGTGACGAACCGTTCAACTAGCATTGTTTTAATACTTAGTTAATTGAAACTTTTATAATTGAGCACGACATCATTGCGTGTAACGTTATACTTTTGTTCACAGTGTACACACAAAACCAGCATTTTCGGGGTAGCTATTAACGTTACACACTGGAGAAAGAATGGATAAGAATAATTGAAGAAAGGTTTACAACCTCAGCACATATGTCCGTTCTTCATACACGTGGTTTGAACTTCATCAACCCTTTAACTTTACTCGACTTGGCCGCTGGAAAACCCATCCATTGTAATTATTTTTAGGTCAAGGGTGAGGAAAAACGTGGCTTTACTCCACAGAAGTGTGTCAGAATCTCTGCTTATTTACATGCGCGGTTTGACATAATACTTTGGTGTAACTATGCCTGCTGTGAATGTGTCGAGCAAATAGTAAAAACACACCTGATTTGACCGGGAAGTTTTACCCAGACACAGTCACCCCGTTTCAGCAAACCCCTCCCGTTAATTTTGTCCCCACGGAGGACAGGGGTCACGGTGGGGACTACTTAAAGTTCAATCATGAGACCGTTTTTATTGAATGAAGACCTTTATTGAACATCTTTGCATTTGCCCAACTGAGCTAAGCACAGGTCATAACAAAAACATTTTTGCACAAATAGTACATCATGACTTTAGTACGGTTATAGTCTAGCATGTACTAGTATGCTTCTTCTCGCTTCTTTGTCACGTGAATTGTAAAAATGTAGGATTTGTTCAGTATATTTATGGTCGGTTTGTCAAAACGCATGAGGAACGTTTTATAAAGGTCATCGGTTCTCGCGTACTCACTAAAAACACAAATATCCGTCCCGAGGTCGTGTCGTAACGTTACTCTGTACGCGTGTGGATGCGATCAACAGAGCATGGCACAGCAAGGTCACGGTGAGAATTTTAATCAACAGACCTCGAGCTCGTTCCCCCTCAACATCATTCAAACCAGTCCGATTCGTGAAAACGTGGAATGTTCTCTGTTTACAACAAGGCTGACTTTTGGCATCTGGAACAGTTTCCGGCACCTTTGCACACACATGGGAGCTTTATCTTATGATTGTAATGCTTTCGGACAGTATGTGCATTTGCTAGAATTCGTCTCAAACACCTGAGCCTTATTCTCATTCTTATTTGTTTATTTCACGTTGCAGCCAGTGGTGCATTAGAACAAGGAGGTTGCATCAACTTTGATAGAACCTCCTTGATTAGACGTAGAGCGTTTAAAAAGATTGACAATTTTGATTCTTCGGAGAATCGTCATTTTACGTTAACTGGACCGAGAGAAACTTAAGTAAACATCGGTGCATGAGAAGTGAATGTAGAAAAGAATCTCGCATAGATAGGCACCTGATGGCCTGGTTCCATTATCGCATTACTCAGCCGTAGCACATTGATAAAAATGAAACTGGTCGAATAACCATGTGGCCTATAAATCGTTCATTCGTTCGTTCAGACCCTTATAATACCATGTCACCAGCGGCACATAGGCAGCAACTTTCCTGGCCTTGCTGTCCTTGCTGTTTCAATAGTAGAGTATATTTCTACAGAGATGGGTGCCTAGCCCTTAAATACCCTTTAACGTGTACGAGGCATCTTCTCGAACACAGGACTCCCGTTTTACGTCCCTTCCACAAGACAGGTAAAACCCCAACCGAGATGTCCTGACACCGGATTGAACCGGGGTCTCCCAGTTCAAAAGCAACTCATTGGATCGAACGAGGAGCTCAACCATGAGGCTGCTACCAGTTAAGCTATGAGGACATCCTATGAAATCATGTATCCAAATAACTGAAACGGGAAGTTGGCCGGGGGAACCTTTATTACACTGTCCTTGTATATAGTGCCCACAGGAAGCAGTTGAGACGTTATCTTCCCAGGCAGCTGACAGCTTTCGTCATGTTCTCATAACCAGCCTAGTGTCCCATAATGTTGTCCTAACCTTGCTAACTATCAGTCTTATCAGCACAAGGTTTCCTCTTTACTACTATCCAACCAGCCCTGCCAAGTATTCAGGACATTGCGATTGTGACAGCTGGGTCTTTAAACATATTCTGTTTTGCTATAAACAATGCGGTTTGGTACAGGCTGTCGTTTCTTCTTGAACACTGTCACAATTAGCGTTGCCTGTTGACATTTCTTTGCCTTCCATGTCTTCCATCTCCCGCTTAAACCACTTTTCGCGTTAAAAGGTCCAGTCAGGGGCCAGTCTTCACGCATATCACTGTACATGTAGACAGTTACTACTTGGACTGCTATGACCTGTCAGATCACGCCCAACGCTAACAAATAGCTGACACAGGCAGCGAAGTTCCCTTGCTGAGAGCAAGAATTAACCCACAAACTTAACATCATCATGGATTAACTATGCATGGCGTTTTCAGTTATGGTATACACCAAGTAACCAACCAACCAACCAACCAACCAACCAACCAACCAGCCAACAACCAACCAATTAACCAACCAACCAACCAACCAACCAACTAATAAACCAACCAACCAACCAATTAACCAACCAACCAACCAA